>NC_135701.1:5631994-5931994 GCF_964276395.1 Gasterosteus aculeatus | reverse complement strand
GCCTGCCAGTTCGAGAACCTTCGGGGCCACCAGAGTCTCATGGAGCCCTGCGAACTTCAGCGCTATCTGCACCACCTGCAGGTCAACGCACAAAGGTCAGGGGTCAATTAGGTATATACACGTAGTATAAATCAACCATTATTAGTTGTCTATTTTTATACACACACACACACACGTATATTAACTAATGATCACATTCATGGACAGGAGATTACAGAACAGGGAAAAAAAGATTACAAATGTGTTCCCCGTTACACGTACAATGTCAGGTGCAGATGTAACCATGGTTCTATGCCCCAAGCAGAGTTAAAGCACTGCCTCTGGGTTCAGTTAGGATGAAACGTGTCACTTTGCTCACCTCGCTGTCATAGGCCCATGGCGGTATGGAGAACTGCATGGCGGGCATGAAAGCAGACAGCTCCAACCATCGGATGTACAGCTCTCTGTCCGGCAGAACACTTTTGCCATCTAAACCAACTGAACACACAACGCAGATGTCGGACCGTAGACTAAAACCACATCAACGTGCGTCTTTAAGGGAGCCAACATTAAACATACCTGCGGTGCGGTTGGGGTACGCGTTCCCTCCTATCATATCAGGTAACACAAACTGGTAACCCAGAATGCTAATGGTGAGAACCGTCGGGATGATGGACTTGAGGCCGAGCTCGTAGCCCCACACGGAGTCCCGGTCTATGATCCTGAAGAAGCAGGAGATATCCTGACTCTGGTAACCCACCCTCAGCTCCGCACGCTCACTGAACGGGATGGCCATCTCCGTGTAGCGGCGGGTGAAGGTGGAGGGGTCCGACAGCGGCACCAGGGTGCTAAACTGGCGCGGGAGGTAGCTTGTCTCTCCCGCGTCGAACTTGAAGGACGTCACGTTATAGCGGGTCTTCATCATACGCAGCTGGGAGGAATACCACTCGCGAGCTTCCGGGTTGGTGAAGTCCAGAACCCCCCCGATGCCGTTCCACCAGCGCACCAGAGCAGGCAGCTCGCCGCTCGGCTCCCGGACAAACAGCCCTTTCTCCACGGCGACGCCAAAATTAATGGAGTCATAGTTGATGAAAGGATGTGTCCAGAGCGACACTTGGAACCGGTCCTCTCGGAGCTTGTCGAACATGCCGCTGGCGTTGGGGAACTTCTGCGGGTCAAAGTCAAACTCCCCGTAGTCCGCGGTGTAGCGGTCGTCCAGCTCCAGGTGGGAGCAGGTGAAGCCGTACTTGGTGATGTCGGAGGCGTAGCGCAGCAGTTTCTCCTGAGTCACAGCCGTCTTGTGGATAGCCGACGTGGACCACAATGGCTTTTGAAAGACCTCAGGAGACGGCACCTTGATGGGCTTCGGGAAATACCGTCGCACCTGAACACATTCAGAACGGAGACTTGGTACAGAGGTACTCGCGACAGTTCCTTCTGGCATTTATTCCCCTTTTACCCATAAGTTTGATGATAAGGCAGCAACGACTCTCATATGTGTCCATTAAATATCAAGCTACAACCAGACAGTTAGCTTAGCATGACTGGGAATAGGGAGGTGTGGCTCTGGAGATAGTCAGTACCAGCCGATAAACAGTCCCACCACTCATTAAACCACAATCTGTTATTCTCAATTCACATCTAGGAGATAACACAACAGAGCCGCGCTAGTCGTTTCCCTTTGCTTCCAGCAGTCGTGCTAAGCTAAGCTAACCGGCCATATGACGGCCATTAGAGCGAGATCGATGTTCTCCTTTAAGTCCTGCCAAAAACCTAAATACATTCATGTTATAATAGTATGAAACATAAAAGAAGCAGACGCAAACATGTCTGTACTCACCATGTATTTGTGAATAGAGGTGACGTCCGACCCCACACACACTCTGTAGCTGAGTTCAGGGAAGGCCGGCCTGCCCTCTGGTGCTCTGAAGGGAGAGTCCTGGTATCGGGCTTGAAACCTGAGTGTACTGTTCTTCTCAGACCAGCCCAAATGAAACGGTACAGAGTCATTGATCTTGATGGCGGTCGCGTTGGAGGACAGCCAATAGCGTTCCAAGATCCCCCCGAAAGCTTTCCGATTGGAGTAGACGTCACTGGTGATGAAAGGCTGCGGCTCCTCCTCGCCGGGCATCCTGATGGGCCAGTGCTGGGTTGCCGTCTCCGCCCCTCCGTACCAATGAGAGTCGTTATAGGACATAGCGTGCTCCACCGAGCGCTTACTTTGCAGCTCCTCCCAGCGAACGCGGTAGCACATCACCGTGTCCTTTGGTCGGACCGTCTGGATGAAGAAGTTCAGCTCGCCGGAATCTGACTGAGTGCATCTCAGAATCTTCCCCTCCTTTGAGCAGGAGTCCAGATTCAGAGTGCCAGACCTGAGAGGAAGCAAAGACACGAGGGGAAGGAAATATAAAAGAGCTCGTTAAGACCCACACAAGTATTACTAGCAGTGATGATCATTGGACTGCAAGAGCGAAATCGTAACATAGAAGATACTGTATGCTTCATTCATTGGCTCTATTTCTCTACAAGGACAGTGTGTCCTGTTGATGAGAGCTCTGCTGATAAAGGGTGTGACTAGATGGGTCTTGCCTCAGGGTGGAACGCGTGTCTGTCTCGTTTGGCTTTCCATCATCCATCCACAGACCGGCAGCGTTTTAGTACGACTCGGCATGCAAAGTAATGTATTATCTTCTTTATTATAATACAAGATGTTCATACTGCTTCCATCTGCCTCGAGTGTACGGAGAGCGTCTCTGAAAAATAGTCCCCTCTATTCACACAACTTCAGTATTGATCTTAACCACCTTCCTGGTCTACAAATCTGTCACAGTTGCATACAGACTTTTTTTTTTTTTACTGTATTTTGATGGCTCTGAAATGTACATGAAATCAGCATGATAATTCTTCTCAAGTACTTAATAGTGAAGATGAAAAGATTATTTGATGATTTGATTGACGGATCATTCTGAAGCAGATATTTTTATACTTTCCAACTATAAAATGTAAAATATTCCCTGGTAAAAACGTCTTCTTAAAATGTGTTGCTTGTTTTTTAATTATTTCTTTTCTGCTGAAATCCATTTAATTTTTATTGTGGCCTGCATAACAGCGAACCCACCCGAAGGCCATGCTGAAGATGACGGCCCCCGCCTGATTATGAATAATAAAACCGTCTTTGTTGAGCTCCAGCAGCTCGGCCTTCAGCAGCTGGGCTCGGCGGAGCGACGCTGAATAGTAGCACCAGGCGACCACAGCGGCCAGCACCAACACACAGCCCAGCATGCCCGCCGCCACCAGTGGCCGGCCTTCATGAGCCAGTTTCTTCTTGACTGGAGAGTTCCCAGCTCCCCCGGCCGTCTGCTGCTCCCCGGGAGCCACGGGGACGATCTGGTACATCCTGAAGGTTTTAGAGAGTGAGGAGAGTCTGGGATGCAGATTCAAAAAGGAGGAGTGGACGGCCTTAACTTTCCCTTGCCGTCCGTGTCATTGAAAACGGAAGAAATCTTCTTCACTCTGGCAATAGCGGAGCTGAAGGAAAGCCCGATGTCTACCTGCCGATCTTCAGTCAGCCTGTCTCGGTGGCCGATGCGTCCCGACCTGCGAGACGACATTGAAATTCAGTATAAGTGACCCAACATGTAAGATGTGTTCGGAAGGAGAAAAAGGCCACCATGAGAAATCAATGTCATTCACTAATTAACCTTAATATCAGATAGGAAAAGGAATTATACAGACATTCGTAATGTTCTAAATATTCACTGTGGGACGTCCAATTCCAGTAATGTTCTCGTATAACGCCCGTCACAGAGTGGGTTTGTTGGACAATCCCCTCCGGTTATTACCGCTGGCAAAGCTAGATGTTCCTGTACTGAGTCTGTGTGCATCCTGCAGGGTAGTTCAGCAGCAAGAGCACAGAAGCTGTAATCTGGTAAATGGTAGGTGGAGCTGCTTTGCCGCCACACATATGTAGTGATGGTGACAGAACCAATGACACCATGAGACACATGCTAATGATCAGAGAAAGTACAGGCCCCGTGTCAGCGTGGTTCAGTTACATTCATTCATTCAAGTAGCGGGCCCTTGGACATGAGTAAATAACAGTTAAGTTCAGACAACGGCTCTGCAGCAAGCCTGCAGTTACCAGACAAAGCACGGGCCAATCATCCCCATCAGAACCATATTTAACCTCCCTACAGGTGTCATTACGCTCCAGCTCCACCGTCTCACTGTATTCTGATAAAGTGTTTGTGGCTGTGCAGCAGGAGAAGCAAAGCTCGCAAATGCAAATCTGGGTTTCCTTCACTGCTGCTTGACTCGCCTTCCTGTTTAAATACAGCTTTCACCACCATTTACCTCCTCGGCTCCTAAATGTCAGCACTGACTGCTTTGTTAGGAAACTATCGTGAACGGAGTAGTTTTGCAGGCCTTGCTGTACACACTGTATTTTAGTGTGCATGAATAAAAAAACTCACTCTGTCAGGGGTGATTTAGGGCCATAGCCTCATCATTTAGCAGCTTATTTAGTGCTTACTGTTCTGATCTACAGCAATTCAACTCTCTAGTCTGTTCAGTGCAAGAAGCTGCACTGTATTCACGTGAGTTCAAGACGGACACCTTGACTATTACAGTGTTACATACATTACATTACATCTGATTTAGCTGAAATGATGGTCAAGCACAGAGCTCCCAAAGTGACACCAAGCCAACTGATGGAGCATACCCTAATGTGCCAATGCCCGATCGATGACCCGCACGCACGCGTCGACACGAACAAGTGGCGCTGCGTTGGGACCGGATGGGACTACATACAGTAACCGGTTGTACCGGGTCACCACGCATAAGGCACGGGAAGGGTCCTTCAACGAAGTGAAATGCAACGTCGGCCATGTCAACGACACATACATTAATGAGAGAACGCGTCGATACTGTCGTAGGCAGCGCTGCGGTGGTACAAACAGAGTTTCTTACCTTCGTCTGTGACTCTCGGGTCAATGTGTACAGCTGGGAGCGCAGTAGTCCACTGCGCAGCTGCGGAGCGGCTTCAACTTCGATGGTGCCGCCAAACGACAGACGATTGGTCCGTTTAACTGTCGCTCGTAACCCAATGGGCCTCTGGGAAATGTAGTGTGAGCTCGGAATTTTTTTTTTTTAAGAAACTAATGTTGGCACATATTGAAAAAACAGATAAAGTATCAATTATAACTCCCTTATTTTATGTACTATTGTTTTCCATGGAAATAATTCAAATTCAAAAGTACACTTTGTGGCATTTTATATTTAACTGGCTCTTGTCATCATTCAAAACAGGGAACACGGCGATGTAATTTAACCTTACGTAAGCTGCGTATTTGGAGTAATTTACTATTTGACCTTGAAAACTTTGAGGGTGAACAAAACAGCAGTTTCTTTGTATTGCCGTTGTGTGTAACGTTAGCATAATTAGCTAACTCGACGTTAGTTATTGATAAGAGGAGTCTGACCGACCTGGACTTCGTCCCAAAGCAGCTGGCACCAGATCACCCCGCCGCTCTGAACCACACCACGGGGGGTGAGATCACACAGCACGCGGCGTTAGTGTGTAACGAGCCGACATGTTTCCAGAGCTGCCACCGGGTGACAGCAACACGCTACAAACACAGCGAATCACAGCCAACGGCCATTGCTCATTCTGATGTGTCCCAACTTAGTTCCTGTGGACATGCAGATAGTGCAGAAATCAGTGTCGTGATTTTGGTTCATTTTGTTACGTGTTTCCCAGTAGTTTATATCGGTCACGGTCATTTGAGGTGGTGGTGGCACCAACGGCTGAATTTAGCTAAGCTAACGATAAACTAGCTAATTAGCGTTAGAGCTAACAAAAAGCAGCAGTGAGAGAAGAAGAAGAAGAGGCGACCACAGCTATTTTGGCCTCATAGAGAAGGCATGTTTCAAAATGTATTTTACCTGAATTGTTCTTTTTTATATTGGGTTTAAGTTACATTGTTATAGCTCAAAAATTAATTTAGTCGAGTCTAAATCTAATCAAATCTATTTTAACAAACAATACGAGTTTGGGACAATTTTTCTGGTCCCACGTAACAGCAAACTGCATCATACAGAACCAGTATTTGGATGATGTCACCTTGTGCTTCTGGTAATTCTTTAAAAGCAGCAGGTTTTCACCTACCAGGAATTAACCTCTGTGGTGGTGAATTAAGATAAACAATTTGAGAGAAAGTGAAAACAAAAGCAAAGCGGAAGAATGAAATAACAAACCAATTACAATAAAATATAGCAAATAATTTCCAGAATTATCTGATTCATTTAAAAAGATCAAGATCAAGGTCAATATTGGTTCAGATTTTTTTTTTAATAAAATGAACAAAGCCAAATCGACAGAAAACCGCATACAATACTGTAACCAAAGTGAGCCATCCTGATGCGTGCAGGACGCCCATGGAGGCCCAGAGGCTGCTGAGGCTGGTGTCCCTGCTCTGCTGTGTCCCTGCAGCCAAGGCTTGTCTGCAGTGTGACCACAAGATCAGGATCCTGCTCGAGGACTTTGTCCTGTCTGCTCCCACCGTGGCCGACCAGATTGAAATGACAAAGATTCGCGACCATGCCTATGCGGAGTACAGGGCGACCAGCCAGAAGCGAAAGGGAGTCATTGGTGAGATCGAAACCCGGCTCAGCAGGACTCAACAGTTGACATGAAGAATTTCCCTTATTTAAAAGAAATATCCAAATATTGTCAGGCCATTAGGCTGTTCTTTATGTCGTTGCGTTTTCTGCTGTGGCGCTCATTTGGTCTGAATGAAAATATGACAGAAAACTATTCTGAACTTCAGAATAGTCAAATTAGTAAAATATTGCTGTGTGTTTCCCACCCTTCAGATCCCACCACTCTTTACAGAGCCAGGACTGAGTACCAAAGTGAGTTGGACCGCTTCTTGAAAACTGAGCACACTGGTGAGAAACAAAGTTTGCTCCCTCGTCGCATCACTGAGCATAATGAGACGCGACAATGCTGTCAGAACAAACACCACGTCCGCTAGATTTTAACACAAAACCTGCTCTTTTTCTATCTTTGCTAAGGATCTGTGACATTCGAGGCCATTCAGATCCTGGAGAAGGGCAGGAAGATCTTAGAAAAACACTTGGACACATTCATCCGCGACGGTAATTGGCAGGAATAACAGCGAGTGGTCTGCACAATATGGGGGGTCTCTTTGTGGAAATTATACAAGATGCATTGGTTACGGATCACTTGCTTCTGTCTCCCTCAGGACTGTGCCCCAACAAGTGCGGTAAGTTTATTCTGTCTGATTGGTCCCTCAATAGCTGTGTAAATCGAGGCACGATGTGTAGCTGCTATATATTCACTGCATGTTTACAGGACGTGTGTGTTTGTGTTTGTTTGTGGAATGGTTTCCAGGGCTTTTGAAACGAAGAGTAATGGATTGCTTCTCTTGCCACTACAAGATATACATCTGTCCTTCCCCTTCTGGCCAGCAGGACTGCGGTGGTATATTTATTTGTTTGTGTGCTTGTTATTGGTTAGCCGGCTAGTGGTACATGTGAACCGGGCGCATACCAGTCTTTGGATTAAAAGCTTCACCTGCAGTCACCAGTGTGCAAATGTGTCCCCAAGCCGGCCTCATGGCGTGATCCAGGTGCAGGACGAATTTAAATGATCATTCATTGATCATTGTTTTATTCTCCTCATGCCCCTTTTCTCCAGAGCTCCCAGTGCAGGCCGTGGAGGGAGGCCAGGCTGTGTTGAACTGTGGCCATCCATGGCATCACCTTCTGTTGGGAGCACCAGAGTACCATTACTCTTTGGCCCGCGGCGTGCCAGGAACTGAAAAGGTCTCCCCCTCAAACGTGTGCACAAATGGAAGCTAAAAGTTGTCGCTCTGCACTTCAAAACCACTTTGCGTTGTTCCTGATTCACACGTGTATAGATTCTGCCCCTCTTCTAGCTGCACAGCGTGACTGCCTCAAACCCACAGGCTTTCGCCTTTTAATCCCTCATGTTTGTGTATGCAGCTGAAGGAGAGTGATTTCGAAGTCTTGGTGGTGACCGACGAGTCGTCCGTGGTCTTAAATCAGCTGCACGTGGATGAACAAGGAACATATCGCTGCTCCCTGCAGAGCCAAGATGGAACCGTCTTCTACCGGGTCATTTTCCCACTCGCTGGTACAAACTCGCTGGTACAAACTCACTGGTGTAAACATGCTGGTATAAACACATACAGCTCTGACACGAGGAATGCAGTCAGTTCATTTAACTTTACATCGCATTGGGGCTGATTTAGCACTTTTTAACATTAAAGAGATCAGTCACCCGTGAAAACATTATGACATTATGACAATTAATTGGCATTAAATAAACCTTTTAAGACCATATGTGTCTGGTTTTTGTGCTGTAGTTAAAGAGCTCCTTATTTTTTTTTCCTCGGGGCCATGTGAATGTTAAAGGATATCTAAGATTACACAGCTCATTTAAAATCAATTAATGCATGTTCACAAGATGAACTAAAACTAAACTAGTTCCTGTGTGTGTTTGCGGATGTAGGGTGTGTCAATTACTTTAAGTGTTGAGGGTTGGTTTGATGTCAGTGTGGGCGTTATTTTATTTTCTGAACTGTATTGGTCCGTGTATGATCCTTATTGTTGTATACCTTTTGTTTACTTGTTTCCGGGTGTACGAACCTAATGAAATAATAAACCCAACCAGAATATACATCGAAACTACTTGTAAAGAAGTTGTTTCATCTATCAACAGGACAAAATAAATATCCCCTTTGAGGAAGCCACTGGTAAAGAGAGCATAGCCTGTGTTTGTTTATTTGTCCCTCTCCACAAATATTATTCCACAAGTCCATTGGCTCTTCTCACTTTTGTTTTCTTCCTCCTCCTTCCTTCCCAGTCGCCCTTTCGCCTGACCAGACTCACCGACCCGTCATCGTTCTGCCCTCCCTGCCTGCAGGAGACCGCTACTCGCCTTCTCAACCGACTGCCGGCCTGCTGGTGCCGGTCGTCGCCGTGGTTACGGCCCTGAGTCTGGTCGCGAGCGTTGGCCTCACAGTAGTCCTGGGGTGAGAGACGGCAAGCGTGCCTGTATGTTAGTAGGAAGGGGTGGAGGTTAAAGAGGTGACACGGAGCAGTCAGAGGGCGTGACCGAGCACACGGTGCAAGATGAAGTGGTTGTGTAGTCGGAAGAGTGTGAAGGGTGAATCATGACTGATGAGCCTCAGGAATATTTCATATGAAGCTGCAATAGATGTAGAAATACATGTACCGTTTACCATATAATTGATTTCGGGCATGAGCTTTTCAGCTCTGAAAATGTTGTAACTTTTTCCAGGAAGTCATGATTCAAGCACACACATAAATCAACAGGGGGGTGAGTGGGGGTTTCCTTCTATTATTGTTTGTGCTGAGTTGGGACTTAAAATTAGCATTGCTGTGCTTTTTATCTGCACAGAATGATGATGAGTCAGAGGAGGGCCGAGGAGAAAGAAGACGGAGGGACGAAACACACAAAACACTGTGTGATGTAGTACAGTAAATACACACTATTCACTAGTGAGAAAACGTTTCTGATCAATACATATTGTTTTTCCTCTACGGCAAACCAAGATTTACTAATAAAACCGAAAGTTTGTGGTGTAATGAAACCTGAGCTTACAACACACACGCACGCACTTCAACACGCCCACTGATAATCCCCTTGAAAGCGCTGAATTTTCCGTAACGTTAAGCCCCAGCTCGCCAGAACGCTTCAACCATCTGACCCCGGCTTGGGTCACGTTCCCTCTGAGCGGAGCGCTGGCGTTGTCACGTGGGCGTTTTTATGAGCGGAATCAGGGGTAAAGCTCTTGGATTACAGGAGGGGTTCAGAGATTAATAGCCCCAGCCATCCAATTTATCCTGGATAATCCCCGTGTGGAAAGGGGGGGTGGGGGTGGAGGGTCAAAAAGCTATTCACCCATGTGTTCACCCAGGAAGAGAGAGAGCGCAATGTCTCTTACTTTATAGCTAACTATCATCATTCTGAACACCCGACCTCCAATATCTGCTTCCATCTGCCTCGAGTGTACAGAGAGCGTCTCTGAAAAATAGTCCCCTCTATTCACACAACCTCAGTATTGATCTTAACCACCTTCCTGGTCTACAAATCTGTCACAGTTGCATCGCTGTTGCTGTATAAGTCTCATCATTATCATTAACAAAAACCTGTAATGACTCAAGCCCAGGTTAGGAAACATTGGGACACATTCGCTACAAATGAAAGCGAAAGCAAACAATTATTACATTGCTTCACAGCGTGTAGTGACACGGTAGCGGGGTATGTGTGTGGATGTTGAGGCCTGCATGGATGGAGGCAGGATGTGTGTGTGGTTCTGTTTCCTGTCGGGCTACCGAAACGGTGCCAAAGAATAAAAATAAATATCCTCTGAGTTTAAGACACCCTCACACTGTGTGTGTGTGTCTGTCTGTCTGTCTGTCTGTCTGTCTGTCTGTCTGTCTGTCTGTCTGTCAGCAGGGGGGGGGCATGGCGGTGAGGGAGGGGGGGTCACAGGGGAAGTGGGAACTTAAAGAGAGTCAGAGGTTTGAGTGGGAGTCATAAGTGGGAAGGAAAGAGTAATCTAAATGTCATCTTGATCTCCTCATGTTTTAAGATGACGACAATGACGATGTCAGATTATTCTTGATATCAACTGTCCCACACTGCACACAAAATATGTCACAGGACAATGGCCGACTCAATTACAATATCTGGACTTAAATATTACACATGTGTCGGTAAAATGATGTAAAAGACCTTAAAACTTAAAATCTTTCTATAGATAAACATTTGCTAATACATTACAAATTATATAGAAAGCACAAACTACTCATTTGTGTAACTTTATCAGAACCTTTAGAAAGAACCTGAGAAAACAGGTTTTGCGCCTTCAAGCACCAAAAAAGAACAAACATGGCATCTTTTGTGTGAAAACACCCTTCAAACCGTCTCTGATTCTTTTTTGTTTTACCAACAGCTTTGTAATGTGTCATCTTTAATATTTAACATTATCTGGTAATATTTGTTTTTTAAGCATTGCCCCTAAGCCTAAATCTGATATATGTCCTACATTTCACATTGATGAGCCCCGTGGTGATGGAGTACCCCAGCTAATGCCTTATTGACTGCTGTTTTATTAACATTTGTTGAAAACTACAGTGCCCTCAATTTATTGCAACTCATAAATAGGGATTTGCTGACAAACCTTATCCTTTGACTGTCATTAAAATAATATATAATATTTTAGAGCTATTTCTAATACTTTCCACCTCGCCCGTGTACAAAATGAAATCTAATCCATAACTGGCACAGGCCTTGATCCTTGTGAAATAATGAAAACGATACTGTATTAATGTGTAATTTGTCTCGTTGTCCTCAATGTCTTACTGTCCAATGTTATGCACCAACCGCCATATTGTCAAATTCCAAACAGACTTTGGCAATAAACGTTCCTGATCTGTGCAGAAGATACAGCCCATTCACAGCACAACTGTTTCCTTTAAGATAGAGATGATGTCAGGAAAGATAAAGAGGCTTGTGATTCCACAGTAGAGCACCAACGAAACAGGGCGATGTTTAATTTTCCCCAAAGTGAAAAGCAAGCGCATTGAGAGGAACGTGTGTGTGTGTGTGTGTGTGTGTGTGTGTGTGTGTGTGTGTGTGTGTGTGTGTGTGTGTGTGTGTGTGTGTGTGTGTTTGAGAGATCTTCACGAGGCAGGAAAACAGAAGCCGCAATGCAGCACTGTCTTACAGCAGCCGTAATCTAAATAACCACAACCTGCTGCCGTTTCATTGTCGACAGTCGGGTTTTAACTGTCAGCATAACGTCACCCGAGCACATAAACACAGGATAACCCCAAACGACCACGTGTGCCGGTAGGAAAATCAGACTCCCCGTCAATGTCCATATGAGGAGTGACGGCGGGGCCATATATGGTGTTTTCCGCCCGTGACGCAGTTTGTCGTGTGGAAAAAGCTGAGGCGGGTCGTCGGTGACCCCGCCCCCAAGTAGCTGTTATCAATGAAGTGAAACTCAACCTAAAGCAGATTCTAACCGACCTGATGTCAACAAGTAGACTATACTACTCCAAACGTAGCCTACTGTAAAATAAAAGAGAAGAAAAACACTTAACCTTAACGGACTGTTTGTTATTATTTTATATTTTTAACCGTTACGAGTAATAGTTTAATACTTTTTATTTTTTTTAATATTTTTTTCCGCCATGACCTCAAGCAGCGAGCCTTTGGAAATAGCTGGCAATGAGCTGGTCCACATACTCAGGACCCCCCGGGACCGGTACTGCTCCGCCGGGTCCGTGGTGCTCGACTGCAGACCTTTCCTCGATTTTGCTTTCGCGCACATTTGCGAGTCGCGAAACGTCAACTGGAATTCGATGATGCGTCGCAGGTCCAAGAGCTCGGCGGTGGCTCTCGAGTGGCTCATCCCGGACAAGGCGCTGCTGGGCCGGCTGCGGCGCGGGGACTTCTCCCCGGTGGTGGTGGTGGATGAGAGCAGCCGCTCCGTGGCCGAGCTGAGGCCGGAGAGCGTGGGCCAAATGCTGCTCACCGCCCTGCGCAACGAAGTCCAGACGCAGATCTGCTTCCTTCAAGGTAATGACAACTTTCCTTTTACTCTAAAAAATATATATTCTGTCGGAAAGAAATAAGAGAAAAAAAAATGCACTAATGTGTTGACTAATTGAGCATTCTGATATATTAAATATATGGTATTTGTGAGTGTTAAAACGAACTAGTAATCTAAAAAAACGATATATCTGTATATACATTTTTTAAGAAGTACTTTGGTGAAAGCTTGGGGCTCAGCTGATACTATGTGACCTCCATCCAGGTGGATTTGATGGATTTGCCGAGGCCTATCCAGAGCTCTGTTACAGCTCAGCCAGCGATCGCCTCCCTGCAGTGGAACCAGAACCGGCAGTGACGGGTCGGACGACACCAGCATACGATCAGGTAAGCGCATACCAAACGGCCATACAAAAAAGATGTACATATACATACATATAAATAAGAGAGAAAGAATTTTAAAAAGGCCGAACTGCATTGTGATTATTCTTGTTTTGTGTCAATTGCAGGGGGGCCCCGTGGAGCTGCTGCCATTCCTGTTTTTGGGCAGCGCCGTCCATTCCTCCCGCAGAGAGACCCTGGCTGCAGCGGGCATCACCGCCGTGCTCAACGTCTCCTCCACGTGCCAGAACTTCTACGAGGGGGACTTTGAGTACCTGCGGCTCACGGTGGAGGACAGCCTAGCCGCTGACATCAGAGCCTGCTTCTCCACGGCTATCGCCTTCATCGGTGAGTGTCTCTCCCTAAACACCCGGCAGTGTTTACCAGAGCCAGTGTACTCTACAAACACACAGCCAATTCCCCCAAAGTCTTTTGGCACTCTCGGTGAAATGTGAGATATTCAAAACATTTCCCTGAGCAGCTTGTAAACTGTAATCTATTCTTTAGCCAGGATTTATGGTCCAACGGTGTAGTCTCTTGATTCCCAAACAATTACATTAAGCTGTACAAGATTAGAAATGAAATAAACATTTTGTTTTTAGTTTGCTCCTCAACCTGTACCTGTACCTCGCAGTCATTCAGTGTAAACGTTCCGGGGAAATAAAAAATAAAAAAAAAACACTGTCAGTGACGTCACAGGACCTGGTGTCAAACGCAGCGTCCTGATCCGTCCTCCTCTTTCCGTCTCCGCCCGCAGACTCCGTGAAGCAGAGCGGTGGTCGCGTGCTGGTGCATTGCCAGGCAGGTATCTCCCGCTCCGCCACCATCTGCCTGGCCTACCTCATGCACACGCAGCGCGTCAAGCTGGACGAGGCCTTCGACTTTGTGAAGCGCCGGCGGCAGGTCATCTCCCCCAACCTGGGCTTCATGGGGCAGCTGCTGCAGTTCGAGACCGACGTCCTCTGCCGGGGGTGAAAGGCGCGGACTCCTTCGCCTGCGTCCTGGAGATGCCGTGCTGGACTCGGCGCACTGAAGGACACGTGTAGAAATGTTTTATTTGTAATGTTTAGGGGAAAAACTAATTGTGTTGCCGGCATCACACGGCTGGCGGATGTGGCAGAGACTGACAAACGGTTGTGCGGTACACAATTGTGTGTGAGGCAGTGAGTTGGAGCAACTATGAGCTCTTTCAAACTGACATTTTATATACCAAGGAGAGGGAAAGGGGGCTATGCGTGTGTGTGTATGTGTCTGTTTATGTCTGTGTGCTACTTTGTTTGACTTAAGTGCCTAATCTTTAGCAATTCACATATCCGAAACCACTGTGACCAATGACACGTCTTTTCACGAGACAACACCGTGTCAGTTTCCTGAGGCAATACTGGACGAGTCTTAGTGCTCCAACTGCTGTCCTATCGCACTCAAACAGGATGGTTTTTATTCTGTAAATAGATTTGTTTTTAATTTATTAATTCCACATTGGCCATGACATGGGAGGCATTATTGCTATCTCTTACTGCACTTTACGGTTCGGCCGATTTCCTGCTGTTTTTTCTTTTTTTTCACCAAGGAAAATTAAAACATGTGAGTTTACTGACTAATGTGATTTTTTTTTTAATACACTTGTGACACACATCTCGCGTGTTCATTACAGCCAATGCACAGTTCACATTACAAACAGTCCGAAGTCCTCTTTGACCTCAACCGCCACACGGATTCATTTCCACTTGGTTAAATTGTGAGAACAACTTTAGGGAATCGTCACAAGGTTTTGTGCAGTTTCAGGAAGTTTGGAAAGTCAAACAAAGGACTCTACGATTCATTCTGGTCACACGCTGCACGTCACTTTGCTTTGAACAGATGTCGGTTTCTCAGTGGGAAAGTTCCTGCTCGTTACTCCACCCAGATCTACGTCCGAAAGATAAACCGACCGACATCAGACACAGTTCCCCGATCTCTCGAATTTCCGCTCCATCCACAGAAGGTCAAACAATTGTGTAGCAGTGAATTGTGTTTTTTATGATCAACACTGTATGTTGCAAGTGCAGTACACTCCAAATGCAAACCTGATGGGCGGAGATGACAACGGAGGAACAATACATTATAGACGAGCTGCCTCCACTCGCTCATCCCACGGTGTTAATTATGAACACCCACTCCCTCGTGATAGCCATAGCTAAAATAATCCATTTCCTCTTATTCACAAAAATCCATTGCCCACCGTGTACGCACACATGACTTCCATTCACAGGCTTCTTCCATCCATCACCCACGGTGTTCTAGCCAGAGAAATGCACCTTGGGGTTTCCAGGTGATATGAAGACCCCAAAAATAACATTTGCTCTACTGATTTGTCTCCATTTAGACTCTCTCAGTCACATACGGGTTGGATCATTTATCTATAGTATATGCTAGCTGACTGACGGTTGACACTATTGACATGTATAAAGATATATAGATACTGTTCAATGATATTAAGCTTGTTGCATGTGGCTTAGAATCAGGGTATTGTATGAAAATACATCTACACAGTCTTTTCAGTGCAATATTCATCTTCTGTAAGCCACGCGTGCAAACATGTCCACTTTAGATTCGTTTCGGAGGAAAACCTCTTCAGTACTTTTTCATTTTTCATTAAATTCACTTATACTTACTTTACGTGTTACGTTTTCCCTAAAAAATAGAGTGCAATGCTTTGTCTATTTGGTGCTACTTGACATGCAGCAGTTCCACTTCAACGCGAGTTCTCCTCTAAATTTCACAGATGGCTCATTATCCTAAATACTTCAGGCCAGAAAAGGTAAAATCATCCATTATCAAAAACCCAGCACAGCTTTGTGCAGTGTGACGGCCCTCTGGCTGTGAGCAGGGCCTGCTGTGTGTGTCTGTGTGTGTCTCTGTGTGTGTGTGTGTGTGTGTGTGTGTGTGTGTTTGGTCCATGGTGGCAGGAGCTGGTCAGTGATACCGGGACCACCTGGCCCGTCCTCCAGTTGCATTTAAGACCCGTTCGCCCCGAGTCCTCACGCTCTTGGTTTCGCGGGAGCCTCTCGGCTCTGGTTCTTTGTGTTGTTGAACAACAAATAAATGACACGTGTCATCTACGACCCCGTGTTTCTCCATTTTTGTCATGGCCCAAGAGCCAGATATATCGGGTGACCTTTGGGAAGAGGCATGAACCCTATTGGGAGAACAAGTGGACCTCGATGTGCAAGTTATAATTGCATCCAACCAACGAATGCTGCATCCATGCATCACAATTAATAATACATAGAAGTAATATATAAGCACATGAGTTATTTTACTTAAATCCTGCTCATAATACCTCTGTTTTCATAGGTTTTTGACAGGAAAACGTTCATTTATCCTGTGATCGTGTATTTTTACATTAATATACTGTTGTACTTAGGATGTGAGTACCTACTCCTCCACTGCTGGAATGAAAAAATGAATAACAATATGCCGATGACAGCCTGAGTTGTCACATTAATATGAGGGACATGTGTTTGTAGTGAGACGGGGTCCTCTAGTGACGACTTACTACTGAAATGACCAAAAACCACGATGTTTGCAAAGTATCCAGCAGATGACGCCAACAGACTGTTAGTCAACTGTGGGAGCCTTTTCGTGGGAGATTACACAGAGAAGCCACATGTGTCTCTATGTCTCTCACACACACACGCACACACACACGCACACACACACGCACACGCCTATCACATCACTCTGTCATTTGTTTATCACTGGAAGCAGACTCTTCCTCCTCCTTTCATTTAAACGTCTCCCTCATCTAGTTTATGGCATTAATTTCCTTCTCAGTCAGCCTGGCTCCCTGATGAAAACAGACCCAAACCGTTGGATGTCAGAATCGATCACATTACATCGTACGTGCGCGCGCGCGTGCGTGCGAGACTTTACTTGCAGCATTTACTGTGACTGTGTCACTTAAACAAGACATTCTCACACCGCCATCCGATCATACGAGCGATAAGTGTGTTATTGTCAGCAGGGGAATTGCAATATGGCAACTTAACACACACACACACACACACACACGGACACACACAGTACGATGGCCTGCATATACACACACACACACACATGCACACACATGGGCATCATCCTCTCTTGGTCTTCTGTGCTTAATATGAGCGCACGGAGACACTTCAGCCGCGGTTCAGTGGGGAAAAGCAAAAAGCCCCCCAGAGAGGACTCCTTCTTGCACATCGGGATTTAACTTTTAAGGCTTCAGCGTGGACGTCCAGCGAGAATTACGTCCCCCCCGTGCGTCGTCCCCACGTGCGTGCCCGCGCGCACGTCTGCAGGCCACGCGCTCTTACACAACAAGCACTTCAGGAGCGGTGTGCGCGCGTGGTGCGGCCCCGTCTCTGTAACCTTGGCATGCGGGACCCCCCCCCCCCCCCCCCCCCCTGAACCCCAGAATGTATCTGCGGCGCGTTATAAGCGCGCCTCGCCCGTGGAACCAGAGACACTTGATTGGAGTGCACTCTCCCGCTAAAAGCTTTGTTCTCATTTTTCCCGTTTGTATATTTAGAATGTGTAGCGGGAAATGTGCAAGCCATTATGGGCGGCTGCTGCTGGGGGGGTCACACATTTAGAGAGCAGGGGCTCCCTATTGTAATTCCACGGGACGGCGTTTGTCTCTCATTAAAGCGGCGAAGCGTGGGGCGCGCTGCATTAAAAGAGCCAACAGGACCACCCGCCCACGTGCCATTCATAAGCGTGTGTGCGTGCATGTGTAGGCTGGCCATTGTGTGCTGTTTTTGTTTTTTTTGTGAGCTTTGGCGTCATAGAAAATGCATTTGTTATACTGGTCACCGCTTTTTCACAACTAATGAATTTATATACTAGAATATTCAAATATGCATCGGGGCATTACCTGATTAAATGCGTGCTTATGTTCCGTATAAAGTTTGGACACACTTTCTCTAGCGTGTCCAAACTTTGACTACTGTGGTACTGTATATATGCACACACATTTCCACAACAGAAATCTGAACATGGCTTCGTCCAATGTTGACATACGTCGGCGTAGAGTTTTAGCGGAGGAACATTTGGATATTTCTTACTCCAAATCTGAATAAAAAAACTGTCAACCGGCATAAATAACTAATTTGGTCTCATGTTTGCTATTAAATGTTTTTTGAATAAAGCTGTGAGTTATGCTATTTAAGGTTTTTCTTAAAATAAGACTAAAACACGCTTTTCAATGTGTTGGCAACGTATAAAAACATTCAACCTTGAACAAACACCTCAGAGAACTCGGCAGATAAATATAAAAACGGAAGTTTGTAACTGCTGATGAAGTTCCGGCTCGGAGATTGAGAAACCGGCATTAGATTATAAATTGTCATATTTTGGAGGGGAAATGAAAGATAAACATCAACATGAAAACATCTGCAGGTTTTGCTTTTCAAAATGCAAATTATGCATTATCCTATAATCAAAAGACACAAATAGACACGTGTAAATGTTTTAGTTCACAACAAAATCTCAAAAACAAGTTTGCCGTATGGACCTTATGGCCATGATAACGCAACATAACGCGCATGGTCACACATTTTTGAGCGGGCTTGTGTGCAGGTGAGTATTGTCCTGCAGTGGCACGTTCTTTTGACACCGAAGTAGTTTGAGGTTACGTGGAAACTGTGGGTGGGGGGGGGGCAAAGGTCAACGTCTAAAGACGAGGGGCTCAAGCGGGCTTCTCTGGTCGGAACGCAGATCAGCCAAATGCGCTGCGCCCCATGTTGAAGTGCAGGGTGATACTAGTGAAGATGGTGCTGATGATGACAGTTAGCTTCATAAAAAAGGCCAGTGGTCCCTGGCAGGATTTCTGTGAAGCAGATTGCATTCATTGAGCACTCAGCTGGACACCGCAGCGTCCCGCGGAGTCAATTGATCGAGGCAGTAAAACCCAACAAGCCAGTTCGGAACTGCGTTTGATGCCTATCCATTTAATGCCAGCAGTAAGGAGGGGGAGATTGGGGGGAGATTGGGGGGGGGGGCTGCAGGGAGCGAAAAGATTAGGATCCTGTGACGCCCACAGTTCCATGGTGACATCACCGGGTCTAAAAAAGAAGCGCAGGAGGGAGATGGGGAGGCACCCTCCGCTCTTTAGATTTCGTCGCAAGGTCCCGTTCGCGAGTTGAGAGGATGCTGCGCCTCTGCGAGGACGCCCGTGACGTGCGCCGGCTGAGCGCCCGTTTCCTGGTATTCCGGTGAACTTCTGTGGAGACCGGAGCCCCAAGGAAGGAGCGCGGAGGCACCACCGATGAAACGACGCGTTTATGGATCTGCATCCGTCTCCACGCGCACGGCTGGGAGAGCTCGTCTTTGTTTTGTTTTTTTGACGGCTGAGCGGAGACGCTCGGACCGTCCTGTGCAGAGTGGTGGGAAGGAGGCAGCAGCCGCTCTTGGTTAGGGGATCTCTGTAAATATCGCACAGTGACTTTATTTGACTCCATCTCAGCCACCCCGCGCTCGCTGTTCAGATGAGACAGTCGGTTAAGCGCGCGTCTCCAAACGAGGACGCACGGAGATCGCACAGGGGTCGGGATCATTTACCCTTATCCGGTATCTTGTATTGAAGGTCGCTCCACTCTAAAGTACCCTGATTTCACTCATCATAAACTTAATATCGCATCTCTAAAACAGAAATCCGAAGGAGAGCGCCGAGGAGGAAAAAGGACCAAACTTCGAGCGCCTGTTTGTTTGGAACTCCGCAAATACTGGTGCGCATCAGTCAGTTCCCCAGTCAGTTCCGGGACATCTGTTCTACGAAGCAGCATTCATTTTTCAATTGAAAAGCATTGATCAGCGTCTTGACGCATTACCCGGGACTGGTTTGCGGGCTGAACATGGACTTGAGAGAGCTGCCGTGCCGGCTGCAAGAGAGCATCCGTTTGGACGCAATACGGGGACAGAACGAGGACAACTGAGGTAATATATCATAAAAACGATTCTTTATTACAATCAAATATATAATTGGCAAATAGAGTGCAAGGGTGCAACCATCCATGATCATCACATTCCACACTTATATTAAAAACATAATGGTGAAATGAATTTCCATTTATGTTATTCAGTGACCCAAACGTATTTGTTTCTTTCATGCTCTGTAAAGACTTATAGAAGAAAAAACACTCGGCCGGCATGACCTCGGTTCCGGAGAACAGCTGCTCCATGCAGCCGGGCGGCTGGAACAGCAGCAGCGCAGGAGCCTCCGTGCCCTGCAACCAGAGCATGGTGAAGCTCGCCCCTTACTCCCCCGAAGCCACGGCGGCCTTCGCCACCGCCATAACCCTGATGGTCCTCTTCACCATCGTGGGCAACATCATGGTCATCATCGCGGTGCTGACCAGCCGGGCGCTCAGGGGACCGCAGAATCTGTTCCTGGTGTCTCTGGCCGCCGCCGACATCCTGGTGGCAGCGCTCATCATCCCCTTCTCCCTGGCCAAGGAGCTGCTCGGCTACTGGTACTTCAAGTCCCTGTGGTGCGAGATCTACCTGGCGCTGGACGTGCTGTTCTGCACCTCCTCCATCGTGCACCTGTGCGCCATCTCGCTGGACCGCTACCTGTCGATCTCCCGGGTGACCTACGGCCGCCAGCGGACCCCCAGGCGCATCAAAGGCGCCATCGTGGTGGTTTGGCTCATCTCCGCCATCATCTCCTTCCCGCCGCTGCTCTCGCTGAACAAAAGCGAGGCAGGCGAGGAGGGCAGCGAGAGGGGCCCCAAGTGCGAGCTGAACAACGAGCGCTGGTACATCCTCTACTCCACCATTGGCTCTTTCTTCGCGCCGTGCCTCATCATGATCTTGGTCTACGTGAGGATTTACCAGATCGCCAAGCAGAGGACGCGCTGCCCGCCGGGGGAGCCCCGGAAGGACGGGGTGGGCTCCGCCACGCCGAGTCAGCCCCTGCGACGCGTCGATGCCAACGGGAAGGAGGACGAAGAGAGCACGCCGCCTTCGTCCAACAAGACCTCCAACACCAGACCCCCGACCCTCGCCATCACCCCTTCCCCTTCCCCTCACCCGGGGGACGCGCAGCCCGCCCAGAGCTCCCCCTCCAACAACCACCTGCAACCTCCGTCCGCGGGTCTCGCCATGACCTCCGTCTCCTCCTCCCCCGGGGCCTCCAGCCCCCCGCCCTGCGCGCCCCAATCCACCCCCGCCAAGACCAACGAGAAGGCGAAGCGGGGCAAGCGGCGGGGGTGGAAACAAGCCGACAACAACAACGGCGACAGCTCGAGCACGGAGAGCGACAATGAGCACAGCAACGGGGGAGGCCGCGGCAGCGCCAGCATGCCCGGGTCACCGGGCGGGGTCCACTCACCGGGCTCGGTGAAGCGCTACCGGGACATGATCGCCACCTCGGCGGGGGCTCGGCTGGCTCCCGGGCGGAAATCCAAGACGGACCCCGGGGCGGCGAGGCGCAAAGCGATGGTGAACCGGGAGAAGCGATTCACGTTCGTCTTGGCGGTGGTGATCGGCGTTTTCGTGGGATGCTGGTTCCCGTTCTTCTTCTCCTACTCCCTGCAGGCCGTGTGTCCGGAGACGTGCGCCATCCCGGGGCCGCTCTTCACCTTCTTCTTCTGGATCGGCTACTGCAACTCATCGCTCAACCCGGTCATATACACCATCTTCAACAAAGACTTCAGAAAAGCCTTCAAAAAGATACTGTCCAGAGGCACCAAGGGTACTTTCTTTTAGCAGAAGAATCTGCAGTTTAGGACGCACGGACACACGCAATGCAATTTTTGAGGCATACAAAAAAAACACTTTTTGAGAACACTCAAAGGGCTGAACTGATAGACTCTGCTTTTACAAGCGTGTACGAAACAGGCACATTTGTGAAATGGCAGCTTGTGGAAGACACACACACATTCATTTTTAGGGTGTTGGGAGACAGAAGGACATGGAGTCGAGATCCCTCACTTATAAGATAAGACCATCATAAGATAAGATCAGACCCTGTTGATTGCAAAGTTATATCTCCAGTCAGAGACTCAAGAAAAAACACTGAGAAGGAGCTGCTGAGATGGAATACTGTTCAATGTATTATATGTGAGAGGGGGGGGAGAAAACAAGTAGGATGAAGAAAAAGTGACCTTATATCCCTGTGAGCCCGGGGACATCGAGCTCATCAATACAGAGCACAAGGGCGGGAACAAAATGCCAAGGGTGATTTCTCACATCTGCGGTCTTAATTTCCCAGAGCCGCGTGGCAAACATGTGTTCCCTTGATTTTTATCGAAACAACTCGGTTGATGACCATTTCAAATGTGATAGCGCAGACGAAAAGCGAAAAGCCAAACTCGTGGGGCTCTCATGAGGAGGGCTCGCACGCGTCAGACAACTCGGCCTTTGGCCCCCGGGCCGTCAACGGACACTCAGGTTGTTTGTTATGACACTCTCGGCTTTTTTGCCTTTTATGAAAGACACTAATGAGACTTTGAACTCCAGAGAGAAGCACATTCGCTGCTGCTGCGATGTAAGAGCCTGTAAGACCCTCCCCCCTCGTGCTCTTCAGCGGGCTATCCACAGATTTTTAACTGTATCGGGATTCACGCGCGGCGTGGGCCGAACCGAGCGCTCATTCCGATGAACCCAGTATTTTGGACATTTAAAAGAAATCCCAGATTGTTTTTCCCTCTTGAAAGCGTGTCACGGGTTTTCTCCAACGGGAGATCAAAAAGACTCTTCTTCTTATTCAACACTTATTTTCCAGAAACCCGATGAAGCAGGTGGACATTTGCATTTCCAAACAGTGCTGTTATGGATGTGTCACGGTAGCCATAATTGCGCCTAAACACGAGGTTACTGCGAGAGCCATTTGGCCGAGTCACTCTTTACCGACGCCTGTGGCACACCATCGCCCACGGTGGGCCTCCACATGGCTCATTTGGTTTATAGCTGAGAGGCAAGAGTATGAATGGTGCATTTATGTTTTTCCCACCATGAGACTGAGGCTCTGTGTGAGCTTCCTCGACTAAAGAAAAAAAAGAAAATGTGTCTGTGTATGTGAACAGCACACAGGCTTATCGACTCAACGGGACAAGGGCTGTCAGCAGCGACACTACCAATTGTCTACTACTGCTGACCTGTATGAGTGTGTGTGTGTGAGTGTGAGTGTGTTGACTTAGGTGAGAGAGTCACGATGTCTCCTCTGGCCGCTGTGTGTTTCAGCTCAATTGTAATATCGATTTGAGAATAGAGTGGAGATTTCCTGGTGCAAGCATCACCTGGGGAATGTTTCTACTTGTCGGACAGATCAGCGGCACAGAAAGCGTTGCTAAACCCGAGAGTCTTTTTAGCGATTGCCCTCCAGGGACCAAAGACACCAGCCCGACCGAGCGGCACGCGGCTCCCCTTGTCTGCTGTAAGGAAGCGTCGCTTTGCATTTTAGGGTGTACCCGGGACGGGAGGCAAAGATTGAAAACACTGTATAATTTATTTCAAAAACGATTTTGTCTTGTCTGTCTGTTGCCTATTTATTGTTCTCTTATAGTGTGTTTATTCTGAAAGTGAAAAAAGAAAAAGAGGATGGAACAGGTGTCAAACACTGAGAACACTGTAAAATGGACTTGCTGCCCTGGATCTCTTGCTTTGTGGAGGTTGCCCTGCGTCTGAACTTGGGGTGGGAGTGGGGTTGGCGGGTGGGAGGTCGATGGGGATGCGTCTAAGTTGAGTCGAAGGGCCGACAACTTTTGAGTTACAATGCAGACGCTACAATGCAACATTCGATTTTGTTTCATCTAGTTGTATAGCGCGGTTTAAAATAGAAATACGAGACTCAAGCACATTCGTGGATGCACAATCTTTATCGAGCACGCCGCTGCAGGGAAAACCTCTCCTCGGCTGTCGAAACTTTTTCATCAAGGAGTAATCGAACACGCAAAACGCCAATAGCCGGCAGTAGCCGGGCCCGTGATTTGCAGGCTTTGTGCGGGACATTAAGGCTACAATCCATACTGCACACAGAGATGCTTGGAGACTCCAACAACTGATGGAAACAAGATGGCGCACGGACACAACCGCTTGTTTTATCTCGAAAAGATACAGCAACGCAGCGGAGGCCATCAATTCATGGCTATTTCCAATAAATCTGAATTGCAAGGCTGCTCAACCCCCCCTTCACTCTCCCCACGCCCCATCATGGCTTTATGTGTTGAGACTGCTTGACTGCTGCTTTGTTTATTATATTAAGAATGACTTATGGCTTACAGGTGACAGCTGCAGTACAGATCACCGTCCTCTCGCCTCAAACTGCCTGTATTGTCTCTCCTCCTGCTGCGTTTGGACCAAACTGCATGGTCTGAGCTCTGCAATCTCCTATTCCCATCTGTCATCCACCACTCTCCAGTTCGGCCAAAAAAATAAAGCAACTTGAAAAAGCATGAGTTGTTCCCTGGGCTCGTTCATTTCATTTATTTTTACACACTATACGACTTCGGGGATGAGGGAGAAAGACCTCTCCCAGGAAGAGAATGAACAAACAGATAGTCAGAAGAGTCTAAACAGAAGGTTTTTTTCCCTTAACATTTAGCGCTGATGACAGTTCAAGATGTCATTGGAAATGTTCCTGCCGCAGTTGGACACATGAGAAGTCGCCTGCTGCCAACAAACACAGAGGAAGTCCATAAGGGTTTAGAGCATGTTGCCAAATATCACATATGGACACATGCACGTACACATTGGATGTCTCATTCTGCATTGAGTGTCACATGCTGTATTCAAGTCATGAAACAGACTCAATCCCATGCAGCCGCACACACACACCAGCAGCGACAGCTTGCATTTGAGGTTAGCAGGCCTACTGTGAATTGTAATTGATTTATGTTGATGGACAAGCTTCCCTGTCCTGCTTTTCCCTCCACACACACACACACACACACACACACACACACACACACACACTGGAGGAGGTGAGCAGATAAGACGTCATGACCAAGCGATGTGTATGTTTGCCCCATAAAGGACACAGAGTCCGTGCACGCTGCTCCCTCTCAGCAGCCTCGGGAACGGAGCAGGCCTGACCCGGTGGCGGCGGAACCTCCGGGGAGTCAGCGTGAAGCGCACAGCCGGATCTCCAAAACCTGTTTGTAAAAATGTGTACGAAAATCTTGAACATACAAATTCGTAGTGATACATATAAATAAATACGGACTGCAATTGATGACGTCACCCTATTCAAAGTGAACGGGGACCTGCACCCCGTAAACACACTGTGTGGAGTCTAACCATGTAAAATAAACGTGTTATGATTGCATTTTTAACGAGAAATCAATGTTCACTTGTAGAAGAATAGAATACTAACCCTAACCCCCTCAAAAAATCCAACATGGCGGAGAGACGTTCACACAAGAATCCGACATGGTCCGCCATGTTGTTTCGTCAAGGGGCGTGGTTAACCACCGCCAGTTCCTATGTATTGTTACCAATGTTCAAGATTTTCGTATCCATTTTTACGAACAGGTTTTGTAGATCACGTTGGAAGCGCAACATACTCATTAGCCTGTCATTACCACAATGTAGTAGCCTTTAGAGGAATTTGCTCGCGCAAAAGCTCCGAAGCAGCGAGAGGTGAACACAGACTTGTGCGCGCAGACAGACACTTACATTAGGGCTCGTTTGGGAATTTATGATGGATGTGGCATTCTGCTCCGTGGATATGTACCTTCTCAGAGGGCGTCTCTCCATTTCCAATCTCCTGGACGTTACGGTGGCTGATAGATTTCTTCAGTCTGTAATTTGGCTGTTGAAAAACACCCAAGAGGCAGGATGAGAAATGAGAGACGGAGCACACAGAGGCGGGGGCATTGAAATGCACTTTGTGTGATAAAAACGTCATTTCTAAGGAGCAATTATGATTAGAATTGCTTTAGGAGTGTGGCTGTTTAACAGAGTGTAATGGCAAAAATGTATGTAACCCTTCAAAATGTTAACAGGGTTATAGATTGCAAATGCTGGGAAGGTGTGGCCATGATAAGGAACTGAGCTGGAGGGTCTCACACTGATAAGATGCCAGTCTCCCGGCTGTAGAGACACAACAAGTGGGTTTGGGGGCCACCTGTAGGTATAAGAACTGCCCGGCCCTGTTGCGAGAGGAGGGAGGTTCTTGGCGGTCTACTTAGTACGTATTTGTTGTGATATTTTTTCCCTTGCAAGGAAATAAACGGAGAAAGACATCTTTGACTCCGAGCCTTTATTCTTTTTGCACAACAAGAGAGAGAGAGAGGAAGCAGCAGTGAAAGCAGCACGCAAAGAATTCATCAGAAAAACGTTGTCGTCTGAGGTTGGGCTGTCAGAGTTGCTCAAAAATGACGTTTGAATATTTGCTTTAAAAAAAACACGCATATGCGAATATCTGGTTGCGCATTAGGCACGTCAATAACAGGACAAATGAATACAACGAGACATAACTACGTGTATAGGTAATGTATTTAAGCTTAAACATATTTAACAACAGATTATCTACCCAAAATTAAGTAAATGGCCATGACCGCAGACCTTGTGCATACACACACTCTTTGTTTCTGTCTCCCTCACGATTCCTGTCCTGGATATGGCAGGCTTCATTCAGTGATTGAAACAAATATTATCAACATTAATTGTTTTACAGTACCGACATTGAACGCTCCGAGCGAGCTGTGCTGTGGTAAACATGGAACGGCAAACAATCAAACCAGTGCATGAAGCTGTTCTGGTCTATTTTATTCATGCAATATACAGTAAGGCGTGCGCCCACCAGCAAGGCAGACAGTCCCGCTGCGGCTGCCCCTGTTGTTGTTTTTTACATTCACATATTAATTTTCACATTCAAACAGTTTTTTTTAACAATATGTATGAAATATATATTTGAATTTAGAATATATATTTGACTTTAGAATATTCGTTGACAGCCCCACTCTGAGGTAAAGTGTCTGCTGCAGACATAAGTGCTCCCTTTTTAATGCTGGAGTTTGGTCCTTCATCTCGCCGTCCTGAATCCATCTTCGTCGAACAGGGAAGGAATGAAACGACCGATATGGCTGCTTACAAGAACAATAAGAAGAACAGCCCAGTACGCTACAATAAGTCTTGCCAGTTGCTTGCGCCATTTGTTTACCGCCGTTGCCCTAACAAGACAGGAAGCAGATTACCACGATGATTGCGTATTTCCGGTAACAAATACGGTTGTGTAAGTTGGGGAAAAGGTCTATTGGAAGCACAGCAAAAGCATTCACTCAAACACATATATGCAAAGTTTTCAGGAAAATCATTCGAAAATATACCCAACACTGTGTTGCGAGTTCAAGGGAAACTATCATTTTTGGTTGATTCAGGGGCAATACAAGAAAAATGTATTTTCAAGACATCCGTTTTCCATCCCTTCTATAAGCACACTTTTCTCACTCTGCGCTACTGAAACAAATAGGAATCGGGAGTTCCTGTTAGCCGTATAAACAAAAGTGTTTTTTTTATTAAGCGAAAGCACTAATAGATAATAATAAAAATAATATATATACTATAGAATGGGGTCACTACAGAACAAAAGCTGGAAGTTATGAATGTGGATGACGGATGGGTTTTGGAAGTGAAGTTGGAAAATTCTGAAAGTTAAATGTTAAGCATTTAAGGGAATGGGACCAATTTGGTTGATGAAGGCTGGTAAGGAAATGTTTTTTACGTTGATGAGGCGCAGGCGCACAAGTAGCGAGTAAGAAGAGTAACAAGAGATCAATTCTCCTGATTTGGTTTTTAATTTTAAGATGTGATATATGGGAGACAAAGCCTTTAGAACTTTAGATTATGATCGCCGTGTTTGGCTGCTTCTATTACTTGGTATTGGAGGACTACAGCAGCGTCGGCTGAATGAATAACCAATTTGAACCAACAGAATTCTCAACAGGACGATGAGAATTGTGGGAACTGCAGCGTGCTGGGGGGAGTCACCTCGATCCCCTGACCGATTCTATGGAGGCCTCAATGGCCTTATTTGAATAAAACTCTGATTCTGAAACGATGATTTATTGGTCCAAAACTGCAATAAGTGATGAAATGAAAAATAAAGTAATAAAAGTAATCCATGTAAAATTCTACATTTCTTTTATATCTTGGTTTTATACAATTATTCAATTAGTTTGGTTGAACATTTTTTTTTCCTTTTAAATTGTAGTATAAACAGGAGGGAAATGTTTTCCACCTTAGTGCGACAGAAAGTCTGTGGAGCCACGTTGTGTTCTGGGTCATCTGCTAATAAAAATGTTTGTGTGTCGATGTTTATCATCTTGTGGAGACAAAGATGAGTGTCTACATCCTAATTCCCTGTGAGAGTATTTCTAACATATTGATATTGTGTAATTGTAGATAGCTGATTCATTTCTGTATTGTGGTTCAAACATCTTGCAGTTCTTATAATTAGTTGTTATACTGTACACGTGGTGTACTGCTCAATCCCAGGCCAAGGTTTTCAGTCTTGCTCTTTTCTAACAGATGTCTTCCTTACCTTTTCTTCAAAGGTGGGTTAGGTGAGTTCTCAGTTGGGCATGCAGATGTTTATTGTTTATTAATTGTTTATTTTCTCCCCTATAGATGTTACCCCGTTACAGCCGCTCTCACCGGGTGTCGTTGCAGTACAGTACATGCACTACATCATACATAACCTTCCATGTTCTTGTAAAATCATACCAATCCTAAATTGGTCACCTTTGATTGTTTTTCTTTTGTGACAAACAGTGGGGTTCTTTTTTGTCTCTTCTCTGTGTAGAAATGTATTTTTTATTTATTCATTCCGTCGTCAACTGATAACAATGGTTGCCAATGAATTGTTATAAAGATAAAATCCCCTTCATTCCAAAATAGGTTTTTCTGAATACAATGAAACTTTAAAAAAGCTGATGTGAAGAGAGAGACAGAGACAGAGACAGACAGAGACAGAGAGCATTGGGACAACAAGAATCCTCACGCGTGGCCCCATGTGCCTGTGTGCGAGTGAGTGAGTTTGAATGAACCAGATAACATAAAAACACATAACAACATAACAACAAGTTCACTAATTAACCCACAAAAGATGTGTCAAAATAAAAGCAGGTCCATTTTCCCTGCCAGAACTATGACGACTATCACATACATATTCTTGCGCAGCCTCGTTGCTGAATTTGTTATTTGGCTAATTTCCGCTCTCACTGTGGACACAATTATTTGTCATTCATGGGCATAAACACTGCTGATGCGTTATTGTGCGTCTTGGTGTTGGTAGGGACAGGCTGGGCGAGGCCTAATTGTCACATTATTATTATGGGGAGCCTTCAGCCCCTAATGTAATAACTCCATCAGCGCTTTGTTACATTAAAAAAATTAATCTAAGCTTGGCCAGAAGACCGGACGGGAATCTAAATCAGAGCTGAATCATCGATTGAAAAGACGTCGGTGGCTGAGAAAAGGCCGGAAATCTGCTGCTGATGTGTTGACGGATCAACACCAAACCAAGAAGATTATGTGCACTTGTGTAAACTCCCAAGCAAGGTCAGCCAATAAGAGGAGGGAGGGGAGGGGCGGCGACTTTGTCTTTATTTAGCCAGGCCATCGTGGAAAGGTCACAAAGTTCATTTTGACACACAGACATCCAGGCACGTACTCTTAGCACACGCACACACACACACGCTGGGGCAAGCACAAACAAACCAAAAGTTAGAGCGAGCACACACACGCACACACACAGCATAGTATAGCAAAGTACACACAAAGAGAAACAAACTCAAGCCCAAAATAGACAAACATATGACTAACACTCACCCGCACAAACAGATACGCACTTATGAATGTCAGCACACACACACACAGATACTGCACATGGCCACAATGCTGTCGCATGGGCACACAGACGCACACAAACATCGTCACAGACATCAACAGATCAAACAAAATCAGAGCTGTTGTTTCCAGCTTCAGCGTTCTCCTGCTGTCTTCTCCATTTATTGATCCGCAGTAATAAGTGCACCATTAACCTTCCAAACGTTTTATGATGAAATGTGTGTATGTTTGGTGAGTGTGTGTTTGTGTTTACGTGTAGCTGCCTGAGAGAGAAAGGAGAAACGTTTCTGAGAAACAGGAAGAGTGTTTGTTGACATACTGTACAGTATGACTTTCCGTGTGTGTATGTGTGTCTGTGTCATTTTTGGCGCACAACGGCAAACCGGATACATGTGGAAATGAAAGTGTCGTGTCCTTTCTAAGCTGCACAGCGGCGCAGCCGGCAGATTATTGGACACAACAGGAGAGACGGACTCTGGCAGATTGGCGACACCCGGACCCCGCTTGACGTCCCTCCTGATTCACGTGTGCTCACATGACATGACACATTCGACGCATCATTTTGCACCTCCAGCCATCTATTGCACGTCTGCCCACCCTCATCACCGGCTGTTTTTATGTTTCATTTTCCCAGTAAAACATTTGATATGGGGATGTTTTTTTTACTTTTTACAAAGACTTCAAACGGGACAGAGAAAGTGATTTTTTATTTTGGGCTTAAATTGTCCTGACTGGACTGACACAGTTTCTATTACCAACAATCACAAGGCGAAAATCATTCAATAAGGTGGAGCGTTTTATACCCACACCTCTTGACACCCCGTTGCATCATGCAGACATACTAAGTCTGGGGCTCTTTCCAAGTACATTATTGCAGCAATTTTCTTCAATGACGTGCGGGAAAGTCGTTTATATTCACACTCAGAGGACATTTTGAAATCGCTCTCCGCGTGTGGCTGCCATTTATAAAAAGAAAGTAAAAGCAACTGGGACCAAAACGAGTGGGCATGTTTGATGAAGTAATATGGGAATTTCATATGAACTTCGTACCAAGTTTGTGTGCACCCACTGAATGGAGACTACTTTGATGGACGGACCTTGGACAACCTGCAGCTGCTTGATTTAATACAATTATATTTAATAGTCTCCTGAGTCATTTAATATCACGCACACGCACACACACACCGACACACACACACACGCAAAAATAAGTTATTTCCTCTCTCCTCTTTTTCTAAAGCGGAAGCCATTAGCCGGGACTTACGGGAACTTACGGGAGTTCTGTAATAAAGTGCACAATTCTACTGTTTTTTTCTCTTTTATGCGAACACAATGTTACGCGTTTATCTTTCAGCTTCAGACTCACACTTTTTGGACGGGGACATATCTTTCCCACTTCCTTACTGTCTTTGTCTTTAGCTAAGCTAAATGTCCTTTGGCTTTCCAGCTTCATCCCCCAATGAGTGTTATCAGTCCTCTCATCTAACTCTCGGCAAGAGGAATTCATTGTTGAATTGTATGTACATCCCCTGCTGGTTGTGGATTTCTTCTCGCATCCATACACAAGAAGACGTTCGACTATAACGCCGTTTCTACAAATGACGCGGCTGACCTTTGTTTCCTGTCATCATCCCACTGTCCCCCCCCCACTGCTTTGAAGTCCTAACAGTGACTGATTTCAGCGGTCGGGCTCTCATCGTCAGGGTGGATGAAGAGCTCCATGTGACTAACAGGAGGAGAGCATCCAGCACAGCACAGAGAAAGACTCATTTATTTCTTATCACAATCTCAACGATCAATCCTTGGAAATATGCTTAAATATTTCTGATGTTCATGAGTCGGCAACATTACGTTAGGAGTCTGAAAAGAGAGGAAAAGTTAGTTTGCTATCTAACATGCAGACAGACTCTGGAGACAAGTTGTTTGAGATAAATATTTCCTGCAAGCCTCCCTGTGCCAAATAGATACCCCTCTGTTCACCATATTCTAAGCAAGAAAGGTCATGCACTTATTCAAGGATGTTGAAGTACACATAATTGTATTTTCCATGCTGGTTATTTTGGTAATGCTGAATGAATAAAGACAAACCCATTTTGCATGATGTCAACAAGATTCTTCCTGAAAGGCCCTGCAGAGCGGAGATGCAAAAACAAACGCAGTACTGCGTGAATGTTGCTGTAAGAAACCATTTGTAAACAACATAACGCATGAAACCAGGAAACAGAAATGTGTTCTTTCCCCTCTGAACCTTCCCCTTTAGGGTCTAACCGGCAAATGAAGACATAAGTGTCTGTGAATGCGTGCGCCCCTTTGAAAAATGTTCATAACGTCTGATCCTCTCCGAGACATTTCACACTATGGTTCCAGGAGGACACATGAGAGCCGTGTCTTAGTCTGCATACCGAAGCAGTAAATCAGCTGAGCCAAAGCATAAACACAAAGCATGAAACTGAAGTGACCCTCAAGGGCCTGACGAATAGCCACCGCGGTAATGGCGTCACCGGAGCCAACCCTTCTGCTGCATTGTGGGAAGGAATTCCTGAGTGTGGCGACTATCAGGGGACTTTTGTGCAAACATGTGAGGCGTGTCATGCTTTTGCAAAAGTATATTTTATTCCAATTTCCTCAGTGATGTATAGTGTGTATGTATTCTGAGGGCTCATCAAGTCTGGCTTCAGCATGTTTATGCACGTGTGCCGTCTGTTCAATCCTCGTGTGGGTGGAGGCCTAATTATCTCTATTCTGCCTGGCTGAAAGTTCACTAAATACTTTAGTTATACTGTGCAAATGAACGCACGCATTCGATGGATAGCAATTATAAGATATTCAAAGCATCTATGGTGAGTCAGATTCAGTCGTCTCTGCAATAAGGAGATTGTTGAGAGACACAACACTTGGCTTGATCAACTTGGGAGATTTCCAGGGCTACAATAACAATAATAACAGCCATGAAATACCTCAATGGGGTCTGGATTTCTGCGATGGAGAAGGCTTGTCCTCGCTGTCAATTCCACACCCCTTTTCCCACGCAGTTGGACAAGAAGAGGAGGGGATGAGCGAAAGACGAAGGCGTATGAAACATAATCAATCGACAAATCTTCTTTGTTCTTTTGGGATATACTCAACTTTTTCATTGTCTAAAAAGAGTCCCTGGTGGGATCACTGAGAAGTTTACCTCGGTTTAATGGGATTCGTCTGTTTAACTTTGGGTTTCTCCCTCTATACTACCACCCAGTACCAATCAGCAGGCAGACATAGTTAATAACCAGCTGAGGGGCCAGATATTATCCTTGGGGCCTGGCAGAGATCAAAACCGACCTGAAAGCAGAGTGAATATTGTCCAGACACAACTCCACGTGAATGTTAATGGATATCTCTGGGGGAAATTCCTCCTTCATATTTTCTTGCAAATTAAATATTGTATCTTTTATAAATTATTCATATGTGAAAACAAAGACACATAACTTCTCAAGTTGACAATATGTGTGTGTTTTCAGCTTTAAAAAGATTGAATGCAGCAATGACACAGGAACAGAACGACTTTACGAAGAACGAAGTTAAAAGAGGAGAGCCACCAAATGTGATATTAAAATGTCCTATACTGCGACACTTACTTTGTTACTTACTTACTTAATATGTTAGTTATGTTTTGTCACTGATTTTATGCTTTGCATGGTCCCAAATGAAGGAGCTCACTGGAGTAGAAGCATTGGTTCTGCTCCCGATATCTGCATCAGTTTTCATGTCATTATTTATAAATCTTTTGGGCTCACCTGAGATGATTTTACTGATTAAGGGAAAACTTTTGAGTTAAATCACATTGGATGAATGTCAACTCCATCAAGGCCTCAATACTTGTATGCAGCTACACCAGAGAAAATCTCCCATGATGTCCTACTTCTCATTAAATGGGGCGATGGGAGGTTTGAGATGCACCGAGTGCTTGATGTTGTGCGCACGATCGAGTGTACGCAGCTCTCAATTCGCCCATCTGCTATAACTGGCTTAGTTATAAAAGTCAGCGCTACAGACATGGTGCATCCTTCCAGGGAATTTTGCGGCTCACCATTCAGTCAAGTTACAGGCAATTGCTTTTTATTGGCAGTCTAACTTCAAGTTCTTTGTTTTTTTGCATTGTTTTGGCTCTACAGCTTCTGCACTCCAATATTTGAGATCAGTCAACAGTCTGTGAGTCTCTTATCTGTCTGGCTCTATAATCTCCTTTCGACAAGCTACAGTTAATCCGCCTTTCCTGATGTGCTTTGCTGTGTCCTCATGAGCGGGTTGTGTCCAGGTGCGGTGCTCGTACTCGGACACAGCAAGGTCCAAGAGGGGGTCAACAGAGGAACTAAGAGGGCAGCCTGTAACACCACTCAAACAACATATTCTTACTAGTTTGGATTCAAACATCAATGAAATGTTACACACAGGTCACATCTGCCTCTTTTAAAAGTCGAGAAGATGTTTCAAGTAAACCACTTTAAATAAAGGGAAACTGAGGCACAATAATGCGTTTACACAAATATATGGTTGTATTATGCAATAGTTATAACTTTATTACTAATAAAAGGAACAAACGTTTTCACGCTGTGTCCAAATTAGAAACAATATAAATGAATACTACAAAGGTTTAACTATAGGATCTATGTTGTTGTATTTGTATTTATAGACTATGCACATAATATTAATTCGTTTTAGGAAATGCCTATCTAAATAAGCATTCTTCTATTTTAATAAACTTTCTTTTTCTGAAAAATGTATGTAATGTAATTATTTTTTTTAAATCGAACTCTTTATCAGCAAGGTCGAATTTCTGTAAAGTCATACGGGTTATACCAATATTTAATATTTAAAAAAAATAACGTATAAAAATGCCCTCAAAAGTATTTTAATTTAAAATATTACCCATAAACACATATTCATTAGACAATACAGCGCCTCAATTTAACGCGTCTCAAAAGCAATGAGGAGGCACTTCCGGTGGCGATCTTTGGTTTGGAGAAGTCACTTGAATTCGGGTCCAAAACACGTTTTGAGTACAGTGGACGGAACATGTGACTCCACACCCCTTCTGTAGCTATAGTGTGTCCTGTGTTTCCCGAGTATCCCGCTAACAGGTGATGCAACGTGTGGGCGCAGGGACGCGAACCAACGGCTGCCAACACCTGGGTGGTTCCCAGCAGGAGGCCCGGGAAACGTGCGAGGCGACGGGTGAACAGGTGCGAGTACACGTTACACCTTTGCTCCCTGTGAAGTTGATATTCATCCGGTCAGTAAACCGGTAGCGGTTCTGTAACTCTACGGGTAACGTGCACTATCTCCGCGGGTGTTTGTGTCGGTTCGCAGATGTGCCGCTAACATTACAGAGCTAACGCCAGTTAGCATGCTAAAAACGTTAGCTTTGCCATTTGCCACGTTACAAACGTCAGCACGAGTCTGATTGCTGCTTTTGACTTTGCTTGCGTTCGGCACGCGGACACCACCACATCATTATTTATTTCACTTTAGGCATTTGCGTTAATTATAAAACATGGTTTGTCTATTTTAAAATAGCCGCTGCTTTGTTAAATGTATAAACTATCCGTTAGCTTATGGATAAAGCTAGCACGTGCCTCGCTGAAGCTAGCACGTGCCTCTCACTGCCACTTGTTGTAAACCCGGGTTGCTCCACACTCGGATTAAGTACATTTGTTTTTTGCCCCAAAAATACTAGTTAGCTACAGCTACTTGGTGGCCCTAAAAATAAAGCCCTGGTGCCCTAATCTGAAGATGTAAGTTACATTACCAATTAACGTCGTATAGTCTGCCCTGCGTTACTCGTGGTTTATGCAGAGGTAAACCGATTGTGCACATCTTTATGCTGCTGATGCTGAACTACAAATCTTTGTGTCTCCAGTGAGAACAAAAGTCTGTTCCCATGTAGGAAGTGCTTTGTTAAATTGAAATGCCACGTACGACTCCAGAATGACATAGCTCCTCTTTAGCTTTCTTCCTTTCTTCCAATGAGGAGTTCCTACCACTCAACTTTCAAACTTGTCATAGAGCTGTATTTCCCCTCTGTATTGTAATTGGTAGAAATGCACAAATGACATTTTCTTTGCAGATTGTGTACATTTCTGAATTGCAGATTGTAATTTTCCCATTTCCAATATTGGGAACTGCAGATTGGTAGCACGTCTCCAGGCTAGCTTTTCACTAGTGAGGTGGAACCGTCGGAAAAACTCATCTCCAGGTTCCAAAATCCGTTAATTTTTTTTCAACCAAATTTATCTAAAAGCCTTATTAGTTATTTATCGTTTACTTTATTTCCATCAATAGTGATTGTTTGCATAAACACACTATTAATTCAATGTTATTTTTTAATTGAAATGTACTGTATTTATTCAAGCGACTCGCCAAAAAGTAATTTTCTCTTTTCAGATTTACATTTCAACACATGATGAAGTTAGATTTATTTATATTTAACTTTGTCCAAAAAATGTAGTGATCAAGCTTGAACACACTACTGCAAGTCATAGTATTCTCAAAAGCCGATAGTTCCTCTCAAAGCAGGCCTGTGCTAGGCAGAGACCTCGTGCTGCCGCATGTTGATCACTGTAATGACTCTGAGCAGCAGGCACAATTATAAGTGTCTGATTAAGTTAGTCGTACCCTCGCAGTGTATCTTTTAACTGCAGTTGTGAACGTCATAGGATAAGTATATAAAATGTCAAAGTGCTCACACGGGTTGATTCGCTGAAAACGGTTAGGTTTAGATAAGCGGACGATTAAGCTCTGCATCTCTCGCAAAAAAAAGTGCAATATATCGAAATGACACAGAGCCTTGAAATTAAGTATTACTTTTATTATGCGTGATTATTACAAAATTCATTGTCAAATGAATACTTTTTCTGTAGAGTTATGTATATCTATATCCAATGTATATTATTTATATATATATATATATTTTTTTTTTCTCCTATTATCCATGATAACAGCATGCTTTGTTCTTGGTAGGTTCAGTGGAGACAGAAGTCTTCCATGGAAAAAGGTAGTAATTCATATTTGACCGACAGACTATATCGGCATACTTTAGGTCAGGGATCTCAAACTCTGGTGCGGCCCGCCGCCGGGGTGGTACCGACTTTGGCGTACCGTCAGCGCCACCCCCTCGCCTGCCGTACCGTTCGCCGGTCAGACTGTCAACCCCCCGCCCGTAATGGTCTGGGCTGCGTTTGGTCAGAGTGGGCTGCATCTGGCCTGCTCCTGAAATTACTTTGAGACCCCCGCTTTAGGCGCTTCAATCCGTCATCAATGGTCTGCGTCCTACAGTTTCCCCTTCACTGCAGACTTACTGCTTACTTCTTTGCACAAAATAATGCAACAGATCTGCTGTGGGACGATTACCTTTCTGTATCTGCCAAATCTTTGATAAAATATGTATATATATATTTATATAAAAACATTTTTCATTCTGTTCTGCTTTGTATGAGAGTCAAGATGAAATGTGCATTCTTTTTAGGTGAATCCTATTCCAGAGTTTCCCCACCTTTTGCATCGTTTGCTTTGCCTTTTATTCATTTGAAATCGGCCAACCCTTCCCTGCGGGGTATTGTGAAGGTGTTTATTTCTGCTTCAGGTTGTAATAGCTGTGAAATCGAATCAAAATAACATTTTATTTCTTCCGCCAACTGAAAAGAAATGCTGCATGTTATGTGTTTTTAACTGTTTGAAAATTCAGGGCAGCTTGGTGCTATTTTTGATTACTAAAAGACTGTATGTCTGGTCTCCTTTTTAGATTTGAAGCTAAAAATCTGCTGTGTGTAACATTTCATTGATGTTTGAATTCAAACTAGTAAGAATATGGTGCTTGAACAGCCCTTCTGCTGTTGGCTGCCTCTGGGGTTTCTGACAGATTTATCATGTTTACCATCATGTATATTTATGTCAAAAATGTTTCTCCCTGCACTGAGTTCAGGCGCATTTAGGCCCTCTGGTGTGTACAGATGAACAATTGATTGTTTCGAGGAAGAGAGTCGAGGATCCGGGACGTTGGGACAGCACTTTCTTTTGGTTCACCAGACAAAAATAACCGAGCACACCTACAGACGTGGGTGTGCAGAGCTTGGGAAATTCACAGTTTACCTGGGGTTATAACACCAAAATGATGATGATCATTATCGGTTTATTATGCTGGCACAACGTTTGTACTTCTGGTGCAAAAGACATAGAAATGAGTTAAATCTGACTGAAATGGATAAATGGAGGCTATATTTTTAGTCACGGTCCTGCCGGGCTGTTTTGCTGCCATGGGCATAGCCTGTAATGCAATGAGACTGTAATTGTATTTCCCTCCTGTCCCCATAAATCTGTAGATACAAATTTCCTGTGGGAAGAATAACTGGGAGTATAAATCCTCAAGATACACTTCCTCTTTTGATGGCTTGTGCTGCTGCTCTGAGGAGATTGTTTTTCAAAAATGTTCACATTCGACAGCGTCCAATGTTTACATACTCTGCCAACATGCTGAGTATCAGGTCAGACAAATCATCGTCATGAAGGAAATAATAACAGGAAGTAGTTTCTCTACTGTACCCCTAATATTTCTAGACTTAAAATCCGCCTGTGTTTATTGCTGCATTGCATGAAGCTGGCATTCGCAGTCTTTAAAACCATTTAATTAGGTTGTCAATAAAAAAATACAATAATTGGAAGTCAGTTTATTGACTGCACAAAACGCCTTGAGTAACCTGTCAGTGTAGAATTTATAGTTTCTTTGACAAACCCAGTCGATGTTGACTTCTCAAAGTGTGGAGGACGGGATGTGCAGTGCACAACCAGTTTAACCTTTCTATGGATATTGTATCACATTTAGAGTATTTTCATTATTTTCCTCCCCACGCAGCGGTAGGATGTAGTAAGGAGCGAGTCTCGACTGATTATTAAACAAAATAAGTCAAACTGTTTTATCTAACTGGCCGGTATTCACAGCAAGGACTGTTATTGTATTCCAGTTGAAAATCTAAAAGAAATATTTACGTCGCAAGATACTAGCTGATTACCGCAGTGCTCATACGACTCCTGAATACATTTTAGATTAATAAAGTGCCATTGGCAATCTGCAATCATGGTCTCAGTCGTTGATATGGAAAGGATTGTGCTGCTGCAATGTGAATGAGCACTAGTGTGGAAAAAAACGGTTTGATTGCTTATATTTCTTTAAGATGGGAGCTGACTTTCGATCGTAGGCTTTGAAATCCTCGATATGGTCGAAGAGAGGCTGATTCCTAAAGTTCAAATGAGGGGTTATGATCGCTCATCATTGCAAAAACTCTGAACTCCAAAGAAATAAGGTGGCATCTTGCTAGAGTAGCCTTATTATTTTTCCCTTCTAGTTTGAAAGCATTTTATTTGTTCTCTCGGTTTTGTTCTCGTAGCAATACAGTGTTCTTACTTAACGCCACATCTGCTTCTTCGGACTACAGATGAAAAATAGTCTTTTGGCTAACTTTGGAGAATTTACAGAAATGTTTTTCATTAATGTGCACTGCCCAATAGAATAAACCAATAGAATAAAGCCCAACAAAGCAAAAACAAGCACTAAGAATAACCATCTGATCAATCGTGGTCTGATTGTCTTACTGTATGTCATATAGTGGCATCTAAATAGCAATAAAATAACCTTGATTCCAATGCAAAAAAACACATTTCTCCACATTTAACAGCAGGATAATACTCACATGATCAGGGTGGGGGGTTTCCAAGAGTCTTGTTAATTTAGTGGGCTTTATCCCGCCAGTATCTTAACACTGGAATCAGTAACGGGAGATATTCCACTTGCAAGATGAAGAACATTTTTTATTTTTTTGTAAACACCCACTTGATGTGTGGGTTGAGTTTCGGCAGAAAAAAGGCCGTAATGGCAATGAGCGGAATTGAAAGCAGAGCTGAGGCCTAATGCAATGTTTTTGTAGCTGTGAAAGGATCAGAGATTCTGTGTCTTTTCACCCTGTGATGGCGAGCAGAGGAGCAAAGCCTATATCCGTGTCACGTTGATACACGAGTGAATCCACGTTTTTCAAGTGCCGAATATGTGGGTGAGTGCGTAGCAACAGTTGGCGGTTAAATGGAGTGACTCTATTAAAGTAGAAAGCGACGTCCATCAGGGGCCAGTTTGCTGAGCGAGTGTGATGCTGCGCATCGCCGAGCGTACGTCATAGACGGAAAATAGTTTGTTCCCCGCAATCGAACGAGCTCGGAAACCGGCGGGGTTGTAGTCATTCTCTCCTCCCCTCACGTCTCTGCTCGCAGCGCTGATGTCTCCCTATTACCACTAATTTGGCTTTTGGGGATGTGAACACGTAATCACGCTGAAGACACCGTGCGTTGGTTTCCTTGAGGGCTTCGTTCTCCCCTCGTCTCTTCTCATGGTCTTACGAACACTTGCTGAGAGGTGAGCGATGTGTCACATGCGGTTCTTACAGACGTAAATAAGCCCTTGCGTGTCACGATCTTTCTCTGCGCACCCGCCCACGTGGACACGCGTGTACCTCGGGCTCTGCTGCCCTCGGGGTTGTTCTTCTTAAGAACTGGGACGTGGCTCACCAGGTTCTCTATGGAGAATGTACCGAATAGGTCAGTCAGTTGCTGTGTTACAAGAGTCCGTAGCAACGGGACACCGTCCTCGCCATCTTACCATCTTGCTAAAATGTTCTGTGGCTTTTGAGCGTGTGAATATCCAAAGGGATGATAGCTGTGATATTTGTATATAGATGAATTATGACCATGCATAAATGATACCTCTTCAGGTTTGTGCCACTTTATGACTCTAATCATAGATTTGTTGGCCGATTTTGAGTTCTTTCTTGCACATTCACGATCTCCCTTCCCACGTGTTCACTGCTATCGTAAACCCATATAGACTGTGGACAGGGAATATGACTACAGGGCTAGTTTTGGGTTTTGCAACAAGTGACTAACTGGACTACAGCCTGTTTGATTTGCTTGTGTTCTTTGATGTGCTGTGCCTTGTGAGTGTCTTGTGAGTGCCAGGGAACTGAAGCAGTAATTTGTGGTATCTGGTGGGCGATGATTGCATCTGTCTCCCTCTCTATGAGTGCTCTTGAGGGAATCGTGTTAGTTAGTCCATGCATGTTCATCTAGATATGTGTGGATGTGTTTGGGGAGTGTTATAGCTGCAAGTGTTCTCAAAACTCACTTTTTCATTATTTCTACGGCTGGCCGATGCTTCTGTCCGCTGTCACACTTTTCAAGTGCTCTGTAATTCACGCACTGGCTCGACAACTTCCAACTCCCAGGTGAAGAAAAAACAAACCATCGCCACCGGTTGCGTGGGATTGAAACAAATAGAGGACATAATAACACAACTGTTTTTCATTCAGCTCTAGCTGATGATTACTTTTAATTCATCAATTGAATCTTTAAAATAATAGCTTAATGGATTTGGATTAGAGCCTGATCAATATATTAGCACCTGATTATGGGTATCTATGCTTATGTTGTACTATTCCAAAATATTAAGTTATCTATTTAACTAGCCGCAATGCCCGACTCGAATTTTGTTGATTTAAAAAACAAGAAAGAATATATGTCGATGTATTCTTCCTAACTTGATGAGCTTTAATGGTGCTACTTCAAAATCAATATCAATAAAGATGATTTCAAACAACGTGGTTGACCATCACAGCAACCAAGCCTGTGACCACAAATGTAGGGGATCTGTTTTAATGACCACTTTAAAGGAAGTTGTTCTGTCTCAGTCCTTAAGTGAAGCCCTAACCAAACCTATTTCAGTCGCTGGATGAAACTCAAAGAGCTGATTGTACCCAGCGAGTATCGCTGACTGCTGAACCACAGGAACAGGCTTCAGGGAGAGTGTCAGAATATCGTTTACTCTCTTTTCACTTTTGCCCCTGTCCCTCTTTCTTTTTTTCTTATTTTTGTTTTACTCCTCGAGCGCATGCTCTCGCACAAAGCCGGTACTTTCTCCTCTGAGCTGCTCGTCGTGTCACACTCTGGCTCGCCAAGAGACGGTGGCTGGGCATCTACGGTCCTGAGGGCTAGAATGCATGTACATGCATCTGTTATCTCCTCGCCCCAAACCGCCACTTCCATCATGCGCCGGATCCGCCCCTCCGTCTCTCAGAACCTGTAAACAACTATTCATCTAAAAACTGCACGAATGGGAGAGCATTTTGTTTTTCATCAAAGACGGAGGTTTGTTGTTACATGGATACACGTAGACCTGGCAGTTACTATTATTAGTATATGCATCAATGTTATTACTGATTAAATACATTTAGGGATGAATTGAGCAGATCTCGTAAATGGATCCTGAGAGAGATTGAGAGATTGTCTCAGATGCGTCAGCGTCGTTATAGATGCCGGCCAATGAGGGCCGAGGACATCTAGCACAGAAATACGACTTTGGCATGCAAATACATACTTTGTCCACCAGAGAGAGCACAGACAAGTTTGTCTTTATACGTCAATCCAAGATTTCGCCTTAAAATGAAAAACAGGACATGGTTGGAAGTGAATTTACTTCCACTGCATGTAAAAGCAGATCAGAGAGGACTCGGTGGAGACGGCGACCACGTTTACATGCACTCGAATCCCACTATTATTTCAAAAATGACAATATCTGGTTCAGGTAAACATCCTTCTCTGTTTGGATATTCTGAATTAAGCCTTATTTCCGCATTCACCATTGTCCAATTACATCATAGGGGATGTTATTGGGGTTAATTGGGGTTTTGGTGCATTCTTTGCTCCTAAAACGTATACGCGCTGTGTGTGGGCCTGTTTTTTTTTAACGACGCGTGAAGGATAAACATCCTCATTCCTGTTAACAAATCGACTAAAAGAGAAGCCCTCACTGAAAATGAAGAAAAACACACCTAACCTTGTAGCATTACGAGGGACTAGGATTTTAAGTAGTCATCTGCGTGACAACTGTTAACAAGCCTTGGTGACAACCACACTACGTTTAGATGCATCAAATATTCAGTTTTTGGTCCTCTTTATTAAAACCCCCCAAAACAAACTCTCTACGTGGTTAATCAAATGAATATTTCTCTACTATTGACAAGCAGCCGTGCATTTTCAGAAAATCAACTCCATGCTGCATCTTCATCAACGTTGCCGGTGAATCCCACGTCCACGGCCTTCCTGGCTGTGTTTTGACTACTTATGAGGTATTGAAAACCTGCCATTATGTCCAAATATATGTTCCAATTGAAACCTGTTTGAACACGGCTTACCTCTCTCACCACCTACTTGAAAAGGTTGTCTCCCCCCCCCGTCACGCTGCCACCAATGTTCTCTCACATTGCCGATTATCCTCACATCCGCACCTTTAACATGAATAAACAAACGCTAACCACCAACCCGGTCTGCCACTTCACAGTATGAACTCCGCAGGTTTTCATTTTCTCCACAAAGTCCGCAGACATACATTAGCAGAGCTTTTTATTTTTTCGGATGAGCCCCCGGACACACAGGTGTAGGTAGACCCCTCAGAACTCGGGAGCCGAGAGTGCATTTCAGAGTAGCAGAGCGCGTAGTGCGTCAAGGACTCGCTGACGTCAATTCACTTCCACACCGGTGACCCGTGTGCACCTCAGTCCTTCTATGGTGCTTTGTTCCGTGCATTGTTGGCGCCACTTCAGGTTGTGAGTAGTAGTACTTGCGGTGGCATCACGTCCGTGTGATTTTGAGAGGCCCGTGGAGTGTTTATTTGCTTCAATATCTCCGCAGGAGTCTGCTTTTTAATAGTCCACAAGTGGCTTCATACCGCTACCAAACTAGCACTCCAGTGGTGTTTTTGTAATTTCTCTCATCCACCCGCAGCAGTTTTGTTTTTCAATTTGACTGTACTCTTCTCACGCCGCTCTCCTCCATTTATTAATTTGGCGGCAGTTCTTCTCCCACTGCCCCCGTACTTCTGTTTCTGTGGAAGTCATCTCAACCTCTCTTCCCTTCCAGCGCGACGCAGGGTGCATTTGTTTTTCGAACGTTTACGCATATCCCTCTTAATTGTTGAGCTTGATCCAGGAGTTCGGGTCTGCTTTTGCTACGGCTTATCTGCTTCCGAGCAGGGGAAAGCAAATTTGCCACAATTTATGTAATTAATTATTCCCACGGGTCTGCTCTTCACTAAACATTGCTCCAAAATCTCAATGAGCTATTTTATTTTGCGTTTGGATAGAACATTGCAACCATGCATTGTCACAGATGAGATTTATTTCTGCAACATTTGTAGTAGGGCTGGACGGTACACGGACGGTATAAGATTTCCGTACGCTATGAATTTCTAACGTATCGCTTATACTGCTGTTACGCCGTAACAACTGGCGTTGCTCTTTGGCAGGGAAGAGAATTTATTTTTACACATCATCGAGGAGCGCTCAGCGGTCGGAGCTACTTGTTTTTTACGTGTGTTGAGATTGAGTCAGGGTTATAACTTTATAGCGACAATGAATTGAACTCACAACAAACACTCTTTAACAGGGTAAAACACCACGAAACAACAGCTTGGGACACATAAACAATTTGTTACACTAATTGTACATTTATGAAAATTGAATTTGGGGTCAATGAATTAATGTGTTTACTTGAAAAAACAATACCGTCACAATACAATACCCTAACCCTTCAGTGTGTTGCCGACATTGGTGCCCACCGCTGCTGCACTGGTTGACGGTCGGGCCTGGGGCAGTGCTGACTAGTGGTATCTAGTCATGACCTAGTCACTGCCTCGTTTTTATTATGTTCAAAGGTGCACCAATTTTTGGGCAATTTTGTTTTCCAATAGATTCAATGATAAAATATAAAGAGATTCTCACATTCCAGTTCACATTTTTGGCAGATTCTGAACTTTTTTTCACAGTAAATCATCCACTAAAGCGTTATTATGTTGCCCTCCATTGCCATGTTATGGTTGTGGGGGTAAGCGGGAGGCCTGGAAGTGGCTTTCTGTATTCCCATGACAGTAATCGGCTTCTGCACAGGGCTCTATTCTTTGTGTTTGTGTGTGCGTGCTTGAGTGGAGACAGTGCACTAATAGCACTGTGCTAACTGTCATGTCCAACTCTGTTTTTCGTCTTTGGAAGGTTGACAGTTGTTTTTTTTCAGCCCGGTGGCTTTTCTGCTCTAATCACGCTGCTGCTGGGTGAACAGTTCAGTTCGCAGCGCTAGCAGACCGAAAGGATTTGCAAAAGGATAAAACGGGATGCATTTCAAATCCATTTTCAGGATGTGGGAAGGGTCACAAGTTTCATCATGATGAGCGTATTCAATTTAATTATTTGGATATGGATATCATATTTTTGGGAATTCCCATTTCTGCTATGATGCAATTTCAATTCAGGAGCCCGCAATGAATAGGAGACAAGATTTTGGATCAATCCTTTGATGATTTCATCACGCAAAGTAACTCGATGGTGTGACCAAGAGCGTACGGCGTTCAAAGTAATTTGTTTTATATCTTCAAAATCTCTTCTGCATGTGTAAACCACAGATCGTTCTGTCTGACACCAAAAGGGCATTAAAAAATCCCACTGATCTTGAGACAAGCAAAGTCCGGACGCACTCCATTGTGGGCGTGTCCAACTGGAAGAGCAAGTATCCCTTCTGACCTGTGAAGACCTCGGGAGCCCCGAGGACGAGCCGGAGGAGAGGGGACGGAGTCGGGCAGGAGAATGCTTCTTGTTGTCTTCTTTCGATAAAAAGAAAAGAGAAGAACAAACTATGCCAATAAATGTCTCTCTTCTTAAAGAATTACTAGACAGCACAATGATGGTACACAAAAGGTGTGCCTTTGTTTTACGTCAGCGTTGAAGGACAGCTTCCTTGGATGAAAACCGGTCAAGAGATAAATTTGAGAGAAAACTCTGCTTGAATGAGTGGACAAATGTAAAAGGGCGATTCTTGTATCCAGTTTTTGAGAAGGCGTATAAAACGAGTGAGTGGATTAATATTGCAGGTTAATGTGGATAATAACAAGCTCTATCTTATTTGCTTACGCAAAAGACAACATCTGCCTGTGTATAATGTCTCCTAAACATAATCTCCATGTTTGCAAAATCTATTTTCCTGTGCTCTCCATCTGCCCCTGAGGCAGAAAGCTGACGTCATATCTAAGAAGCAAAGCGAGCTTCTTGTCGCACACATACAGCAGGTACAATATTACTTTTATTAGCGACAGGGGCTCGCGCTGATTCACAGGGCACTAAAACACTCCAAATCAATGAAAGTCAGTGACGTCATCCTGAATCGCACGGCGCTTCCCGAACGCCATTAAATCACGCAAATAGTTTTCACGTTGACACGGACGCAATCATCATCTCATCAATTTACCGATCATTACCCCCCTAGAAGCTCACCACTTCGCTCTTTGGAATTTCATTTGACATTTGAATGTATTTAAATTAAATGAAAGGAATTACTATTATGAACATTAGACGAGTGAAGAACAGGGGAAAGAAGAATGCTGTAAAATCATTGATGCACCCGCGCAAACAAAGCAAGAAAAATGTAAATTGTCTTTTGCATTTCCATCATACTGTCCACGTCACTGTCGCATTACTCACTGATGCATTTCATGGAAATTCAGCTTTTTGTTAGTCCCAGAGAGAGTGACAACTTTCATTCAGTCTCTTCCACACACACACACACACACACACACATACACACAGGCTGATTTTTCTATACTTGTAAAGATCTATTTCACCATTATGCATTCAGTCACCAAAACGGTTAGATTTGTCACATTTTCTTGTACATTAAATGCACAAATGATGATGTGCGAGTTGCAAGTACGCTGGCTGCAAGAAGAACTTCATTTTCAGTGAGCAGGGGGTCCTGTTAAACAAACCTGAACACTCACTCACACGCATCTAAGAGATGTGTGTGTACACACACACACTATCCTCCAACTTTTTTATTGTGCTTATTTGGACAACAAATAGCAGGGCTCTAGGGTGCGACCAAAATTTGTACGGGTGTGACTAAAATGTTTCCTAGGTCGCACCGGTGCACCTGTCCTCTCATCCGCTGCCTCTCAACGAACAAAGCGTCTGTTCTCCTTGGACAGAACTCACTCGTCTCGTGGTCTAAACCAATCGGAGACAGAGATGCGGAAATTTGGGTGCACCTACATTTTTGTGCTGGTGTACCTAAATAAAAAAGTAAGGCGCACCAGTGGAACTTGGGCAAAGTCAGTCTGGAGCCCTGAATAGCATTTCTGTCAGCCACCAATTCAATAATTTCATCTTAAAACATTTTTAACCTTCTTAAAAACAAAATCAAGACTAGCAATGTTATGATTGTGAAAACAAGATGCTATTTTCTTATCTTGTTGAGACTAATATATCGGGGTTGCCCACCCACCCGGTCGGTCGGTTCATCCACGCCCTCCCAATGCTCTGAATCCAGGGGGAACACTGTAAACATATTGCTGAATCCCAGAAATCAATGGGTACTGACCATTGGGTACTGAAATCACAAACACAATCAAAAGTAAGAGAATTTAGTTCTCGTTTTTCTTCAGAGTTGCAAAAGGTGACAGCGTGTTTGTTTAAGTCTGTGCAGGATCTGCAGCAGCATCGGCTTTGGACAGGATTCGGATTCAGTACCTCAAACGTTAAGTGTGCTGAAGAGGCAAAGGAAGCTCATGCTGGAACCCCCCCCACCCCTCCCCACACAATAAGATGTAGTTTTTCCAATTACTCGCTGTTGTCTTTTCTCTCTCTCTCTTCCCTTTGTACTGCTGTGATTAAATTGGCGGAGAAATGTAATATCAGAAGTTTTTGTTAATTTGATTCTTTTGAAGCGGAGGCCGCAGGCTGACACTACTTTCTCTCAAATAGTAAATTGATGATTGTTTTTGGCGTTTTTCATCCCAGTAAGGCAAGGCACAGTTGGAGCAGCCCAATGTATTGTCTAATGATTCTGTTGGTATCTTTTGTATTTTATTGTTTTTTTTTCTTCCCTTATTTAGCGTTGATCATTAAGTCTTTTTAGGGCAACTTAATAACACTACACACAGGACATCCCCTCAGTTTATTTTCTCTCCTTTTTCTTTCTAGATTCTTACCAGATTGATTTGCAAGGTACTATTAAACATTGTTCAGTTGCTTTAGTAGTATAATTCAACTATAGTACTGGGATAATTCCTTCTTTATCAGGAGAGAAACTGGCATTAAAGAGGTTTTTGTGTGGGATGGGGATGATGGTGTGAGGCCGGTGAGGAGAAAGTGTTTCTCAGATTAACGTACAGACAGTAGAGGAGAAAAGATGCTGACACAGCACTTATTTAGTGCGGATAGAAAAGGCAGCGGCGAGAGACTAAGCCAAGGCCGAGGAGTGAGAGGGGAGGGTGTAAATCAGAGCTCCCGAGGTCTGGGAAATTGCACAGCCTCAGAGACTCGAGAGCAGGGATGCTGATTGATTGAGGAATGACTTGGCCGTTGTTTATCACTGAAGTTAAGATGGTGTTAAGTAGCCTTACGCTGCGGTGAGAGAGAAGTACGAGACAGGCGCAGGAGGGATGGGCCGGGTGGATGAGAGGAGAAGTAATTACAGAGCGGTGGAGGTTGGCAGCTTTGGGCTTTAAAGTGAGAGGCACATTCTCTAAAAAACATTGACAATATGAAGCCATAAGGGAGAGATACGGGCAAGTGTGGTTATGGCTGGACGGTATGAGATTTCCTTGCGCTATGAATTGTTTCACGTACCGTCATACCGGTGTTAGGCCGCGACAACTGCCGTTGCTCTTCGGCAGGCGACAGAATAAATGTTTACACGTCATTGTGAAGCGCACAGCGGTCGGAGCAACTTGTCTTTCGCGCATTGACATTGATTCATGGTTCTAACGTAATCACAACAATGAAAAACCCACAACAAACACTCTTTAACAGAGAGAAACACCACGAACCAAGAGTTTGACACACAAACAATTTGTAACACTAATGATTGTACGTCTATAAAATGTCCCCCTCCAAACTGCATGCTGGGTACAGCTCGCCTGCTACAAAACAAGAAGTAACTCTGTCGCTACATGAAAACAGGGAAAAGAGCGATGCAGGAGGAACTACGAGACTTCTGCCCAAGAGAGGAGCCGCGTCTGTTTGGACGGTTTTTGGTTTTGAAGAAACGCTAACAAGTATCCGCATCTCCGATCCCCCGAGTTGGTTGATGAGAAGAATCGCAGCACGTTGATCAATTAAAGTTAACATTTATTTAGAAGAGAAAAAGATTACATGAGCAATTCTCCGCAGATATCTGGCTCTAACTATTGCTTGCAAGCAGGAGGTCCAACACACCAGCACGTATTCCAGCGCTCTGTGTAATGGCGTCCCCGAGCAGTAAAAAGAGTTTTTATACACATGAAGACCATCCTCAGTGCCAGTTACGAGAAGCCACAAATCAAGTTGAGAACAAACAGTCGATTGCCAAGGCGGTGCCGGTAGATCATGTGCCAAATCAAGTAGAGATAAGAACTCGGGTGGAGCTGAGCCGGTGTGGATTACTTCCGTGGCTGTCTTGTGCGAAACTGCCAAATCGGGAGACCCAACCGGAAATATGGCTCTGCAGTTCTAAACGAGTAGTGTTTAAAATGTTGGAAGCAATTTACAATGAGCTTAAATTAGGATTTATACAATATTCTGTAAACGGTGTGTACGTGAAATGTTGATCTCGAGACAAACCACTTAAGTTAAATCTTCCCTTCATTTGAAAAGGTGTCTGTATTCCTCATGTTCGCACGGTGATGAATTGGTTATAGGAGTCAAACTCAAGGGAACATTTAAACATGCCAGAACAGGGGTGCCCAATAGGTCGATTGCCAACAACCAGTCGATTGCCAAGCCGGTGCCGGTAGATCATGTGCCGTTTTTATTTTAGGTCGCCATGACTTGGTCGTTTTGAATAGTGGCTCATGAGTAGGGTTGCAAAGGGGCGGAAAGTTTCCGGTAAATTTCCAGAAACTTTCCACGGGAATGTTGTCTGTTGTAAAGAGACTTTGTGGGTCAACGACCAATAAGGTTTTGCTTCCAGGCCCGTTCCTTGTCCACTGCCCCCCCGAGACCCTTCACCCAACACCACACACCCCTCTCATATTGGTGAGTCTCTCTAAGCCTAAATCAATCTCTTCTTATGTCATGATTCTATCTCTTACATCTTTTTCAGCAAGTGAGCGTTTTAGGGTGTGCTGGTCAGTAACTGCAGATAAATGAAATGGGATTGGTCGTGTCATCAATTTCCAACCCTCAGAGAGGCTTTAGCCCTGTGAACGGGGGGATAACATCTCTCTCTCGCCCCCACAGAATACCAATGTGACACTTGCCCTTGTCCCCTGCACAGATTCGATTGCGCGCGCAAAAAACGTTCTTGTTTGTCGCTTGAGAGAAAATATGGCGAGTAATAATTTGCAAAGCGGTGGAGACTGGAAGCGAAGACAATGGCCTGAAATTTGGCTGAAAAGTCTCAAAGGCTCATTGTGAGGTTTCTAATTAGACAGGTGTTCATCTTATGCTGCAGATATGAGAGCAGGGAAACGTCTTCACTCCTGCCTCATTAACATTCATGTGAAACAAAGAGTCGTATAAGTAACCAGCCTTTTCATTACTCATCCAGTAATCTAACTTGCAACAGTGTGGTTCCACCGCGGTGCAGATTTAATCTCCTTTGACCCGCTCACGGCGATAATTCAACGACTGACTGATCGTGAATTAAAGGTCACAAGTTCTGCCATCACAACGTTCAGGCTTAAGCTGCCTTTTGAGGATCGGTATTAAAGCCACTGCAGTGTGCCGGGTGCGCGTTCTTATTAAACGCTCTCAGGTGTTTCTGTGCGTGAGCTCAAACCGCCGCCGCTAACTCGCCGTGTCAGGATGCACTCATGATTGTTTTGATCGCGGGTTCACAGCGCATTCTAATGAACATTCCCTCAGTGTAGGCCTGTTGCAATATGCGATAAAATGACATATCGCACACCGTCTGAAATCGCGTGCAGTAATTTTTGCCGCTGCGATACTCATTTTACATATAAATGAAGGTCACCAACATTTAAGTTGATTGCGCTGTCCCTTTTCCTTGTGGAAAGCGGGGGCGGGGCTTAGGCAGCGCGCACAGACACAGAGCGACGCCGACCGGTGAAGAGAAGCAACTAAGCTAACTAAGCTAAAATCTCACCCAGAACAACAAACATCCACCCGGTCTTTAACCTGAACTACTGTCGGTTCCTCCGGACTGCTCGTTCGCCTCTTTGAGCGGGAGGAACGCTGTTCCCGGGCCGGCCGTTTGTTAGCGGGACCGAGCCGCTCCGTCTTTCCCTGCAGCAAAACGACTGCGTTAATCTATGAGATTATTGTGGCAGAGATTAATGCAATAAAATATTTGTTTACTACCGATGTGCGTTGACCCCTGACACAACTGGCGTGGCGTGCCTGCAGTCAGTTCGATCAAAGACACCAAGACCTAGTTGAAGATGGAGATTTTGCATGTAAAGTAAAAGTAAAAAATACAGCGGAGAACTGTGCAGAGGAACTCGACGTCTCAAATAGAAGGGGGATGAGTGGCAAAGTGACCACTTAAGCACTGATGGTGCCAGTAACTTGGTAGCTGCTAGACTTCTCAACGTCAGACACATCTTGGAGGCAGAACTCCACCAGGTGGATCATGTGGAACTAGCGATTTCCTTTCTGCCGCCCCTGTGACGGCGTCAGTCTGTGTGTTTCTGTGTTAATGGCTTCCATGGAAACATAAATTAGGCTTGAAAGGAGGGAGAGAATGAGTACATGATTGAGGACAGAGAGATACAGAGTGAGCTTGATAGATTCCTCCATCGTTAATATGGATGGCTGCGCCTCTGCATCTCCATCATGTCAGGTAATTATGTCGGCTCCATCCGTCAGTCCGCTATTTGATCAGAGCGCAGCGTTCACGGAGCACGCATGCGTGTACCGGCTGCAGAGCATCAGCCGGGTCACCCAAGGGCCAGTCTGAGGACTCTGCCAGTAATTAAAGACTGTGTGGCAGCAGCATGTTTCCCATTAGGCCAACGGTGTCACATCCACAGCCATGTGACCCTTGGTAGTCTGGCACTCTTTCCCTTATTTAATATAGTTTAACAATGACCCCCTGTGCAAATGGCCCACATCCCTGTTTGGATTTGCCCGTTTATTCACATACTGCAGCAGATCCCCAGATCTCCGCGTCCGTCCATTGTCACCATTCTTTTTATTGTCAGGGTACTTAAATGACGGACTTAATACAGCCGAGGACCTGATGACACCCCGCTGTGCCGTGGGTGAGGGGGGCACCTCACTGGCTTGTTTACCTGATGCGGGTTAAGTGCCGCAGGACATGGCCGGCCGCTGCATGTCGAGGGAAGTTGATGTGCGAGGAGGAAGGGGATTACTTTTTTTCCTGCCATGCCAGCTAGTGCCTGTGGCCCAAGTCGCATTAATTGGGTCAATAGTTGAAGCGGTCTCGCTCAACGACATGTGAGTAAGGGAGTCAGAGGTGGAGCGGAATTGACACACGCATCCATTCTCCCGAGGCATCCTGCCATTTGTTTCCTTTTTTGTGTCACTGAATGAACAGGCTGTGAATAAACCCGTTTTTTGTTCTCGATGCTGGAAACCCGGCCTTTAACTGACACCTTGGTGGCTCAGTAGGTCATTTGCCACGTAGTTAACAATGTTTCCGTGGGGCTGGACAGTGTGTGTGCATCCTCTTTTGAGTTTTAAGTAGATTTCTCTTTTTGCACGATTCCCTCAAGTAATAATGAGCAACAATGTTAAACAAAGTTTAGTAAGTGATATTCATTAAACCTAATTGTTAGTTTAGAATTGCCTCATCCTTGTAGCCCACATCTGCACACATCACCTTGTGGTGTTAATACAAACAAACCAGCAGTTGTGGTTGTCAACCTTAAATTCATTTGGCTGAATTAAAACATATGCGTTGGAATGACTATTCCTCGAGCCAGAGGAGAGCAGCGAGAATTCATTTATGTCTACTACTAGTCAACAGATCATAAAACTCGAACAAACATAACTGTTAGCGTTCGCCGATCAGCTTTTTTTTAATCATTAATGATCTACACTTTCCGGAGTTACTATCACTAAATGCACGGCGCGCTGTTCATTCTATGCATAGGGGGTATAGGTGTCTGGAGGAATATGCTTCTCTGGGCTAGATGGTTACACGTATAACTACAGAACCGTAAGGAATGAATACCAGCAGAGTAAGACCACACAATAAAGACAGTGGAATCGGAGGATAGAATTAGTATCAACTATATCGTAGAAATGAACAAAACATACAATCTGGCCAGAATATCAGTGGCTTCAGTAGTATTGTGTGTGTGTGTGTGTGTGTGTGTGTGTGTGTATTGCGATGTTGAAGGTTCATAACAAAACTATCAGTTTAGGCAGCGTTAACGGTTTAGCACCGGTATTGGAAAAAACCCAAACGATACCCATTCCTACCCTTGACCCATTTCCCAAGTTACTCCCCTTGCCCCCGTCGGCCGGTTATTTTGTTGTTTATATTGTCTCACATGACACTGGTCTGTGAGGCCAAAAGGTTGGGGACCCCTGGTGTAACTCAAATTGTGCTCTATTTAAATGAATATAAATATAACTATATAAAGAAATGTCTTTACATTAGGGCTGTCAACGTACACGCATTAATCGCATAGATTAATGCGTGTACGTTGACAGCCATAATGTAATGTGGTCAAGATTATTGCAACAAAATATTTTAACGTAGTTACCGTACCTTTTGTTTGCTTCCGGAAGTTACCGTCTTTCCGGAAGAAAGACGGTAGCTCAAGATGGAGCTTTTCGCATTGGAAGTAAAACAAACAGAAGCGCGACATACAGCGGAGAACTGTGCAGAGGAGTTCCTCCACATGTCAAACCGAAGGGGGGTGAGTGTCAAACAGACCACTTAAAGCTAAGCTAGCTGGAGGAGTTGCTAGTTCAACATGTTCTCCCCCCAAAATAACATTACCAATTAAAGAGCAGTGTCTAAAATACATGTTTTCTAAAGTGATTACTTTGTAAGATTAAGTCTTTATAAGAAAAACGAATATTCATTAAAAACATTGTAACAACATTCATTAATCGAGATGAATGAATTTCAAAATGTGTGATTCATTTATTAGTTTTAATCTATTGACAGCCCTACTTTATATTAAACAATAAAATGTTGTTGCTGAGTAAAAAGGATGAGCGACATCATGTTTTTGGGACTGGCATGAGGGAGCCTGCTGCACAGCAGGTGGGATAGGAAAGCATCTCAACCCACTCAGAAACCGTCTCACTGCTGTCGCCCTGCTGGGTGACCTCCGTGCTCCCGCTCGCGGCTCTCTGGCAGCTTGCGCTCCATCCACTCATTTTGGGTTCCCTGAAGCCTTTCTACAAAATCCTGCCGCCGGTTGTCAGTTCGAAGCATGGCAGCCAAAATCGTGTACTATTTTAGAAATTCCTGGACACGTGCCAGTCAGTGTAAGGTCGCGTGGAGGTTTCTTTTTTTGTCAATACTTTCCACCTTGGGGAAACCCAGGCCACTACGAATTCCAACGGGTCAGCAGTTCTTTCCCCACCATAAACAATTCTGCATAGTCAACTGTTACGTGATCGGAATATACAAAACTCCTCGTTGCTTTCGGAGGGAAATGCTTTCACTGTCGCCATCACTGTTGCTATGTCAACATGGTGGCCTGGTATTCTGTAAACATGCGGCAGTTTCCCGGCGTCTTTCGGACGATCCTGGCTCACGTGTTCAGGGCTTGTCCGGGTTTCTGAGGGGATGCATCTTTTAGAAACCGAACGTAGCTCCTTAGTGGAGGGGTTTGAAATCATTTTTAACGTTCGATTCTTGGATGTTTTATGGTCGTACAAACCCCCACCCAGAGATTTGATAAGGTCACCTTGGGCGTTGTTAGATTCTGGTGGATAATTTTTCAAAATGTTTTGACATTTTAGGTTTTCACAGATGATTGCACTTGGAATGTTTCTGACATCTTATGTTTGCCATTCAAACTGAGTCCAAAAGGCTCACGGCCGTTTCTCGAGTGCTGTCCAATCTGTCAGAACTATTGACCTTTTTTTTTCTTTTTTTTTAAAAATATGTCTAAATACTGAAGTGATTTTTACTTTCCTTTTTAGACATAACTTTAGACTGACAGCGTGGAATTCCAGTTGTTCACACGACTTGCAAAAGAAAGAATTCATCAAAGCAAATATTTTTTGTTGCTTCAATCAATATTTGAATTCTTTGTTATAAATGTAACGTTTTAGGTTTAGTTCGTCATTGCTGCTGTAGCTTTGTTTTTTGCCACTTAAGACAGCTGATTTGAAGGAGTCCGCTGTAAACCACTGGGCACTAGCGACTCAGCACTATTTAACAGCTCAACAGAGGGATACTTTTCACCGCAATATGTCATGGCCGAGCTAAAAGAGTGCCAATGTTCAGTGGACAGAATCGTGACTTCCCATTAATCCCATTTTCATTGATCTGCTGAATGTGTAAATAAGCAACAGTGTGCTTAAATTAATCATATCATGGGAACTGTGAATTAATCCTGCTGTTTAGCCTTAATGATTTACTGTAAAAATATGCAATCAGGAGATCGGCATTCATGCCTTCCAGACGCTGATCCCCGATGCTGCTACACTGACAGCAGCCAGTGGCTGAGATGAGAGCCAACAACGTACAGAGGTTCCACTCTGTCCCTTAACGAAAAGTCAGTCTAAAAGAAAGGATCTCCAAAAGCTTTATTTGCTTTTTGTGTGTGTTGGCTTCTAGTTAGCACTGCAGGAAGCACACTCATATTGACATTCGGTATTGCCAAATTTCCCAGAAGCTCTCAATGCCAGTGAAGACGCATCCTGTTGGCCCTGTTTAATCTGGTTATGTCAATTGAGCGGACAGTTTCAGAGACGCTGGACGCCAGAGCACTGACATCGTGTCTCCTACACACACGTAAACATATGCGGTACGTAGTATATTGTAAAAAGAACAGGGCTTCTCTGATGTTATTGATATGTGTAATCAATGAGTGCTCTACTCTAATGGAGGAAAGGTCATCTAGGCCTCTAAGGAAGTTTGGGCTTTTAAAATGTCACAGTCGCTGCAGAGGACCATCCTTTTAAGTCCTTTAAAAGATTTCAGTCCTTCTTCCACTTGTTTCTTTCACTCCTTTTCAGCCGATGTTCTCTCTCCTTTTTGCACTCCAGCTGTTCATCCACTCCCTTTTGAGTCCATCTTGACACTTTGAAGTAAGTAAGCTTTTGGATTGTCCAGGTGACGGGGAACCAATCGGCTGTAGCAGTTAAAGGTGCAGCGTCACACCGGAGCTCATTTGGCTGCGTTGAGTGCATGTAAACACACTGGGATACTATCCACATCGGGAGCTTTTCCATGTGGAGGCCTTTTGTATTTTCAGACTCTCCTTGACACTCCTCCATCTACAATGTTCGCATTTCATATAATCATAAATGTTTGCATTTAAGATTTTCGACTCATTGACGAAACATTTTGGAAGCAAGTAGCGTAAAATACCCAAATGTGTTGTATTAAAATGTGTTCTCAATAATGAGCTCATCTGGGAAATGCATATAAATAAGAAATACTAGATCAGATGGCATGTTTTGGTTGAAAATACAACATTTAATTTAATGGTAACCTGTGGTGCACTTTTTCATAACATAATTGGCCGTGCCATTAAGTAAGACTCAACCCTCCGCATGCACAGTGCGTTCTCCCGTCACAGGTGCAACAACAGTACGCGTTGTCCTAAGCCAAAGGACTACATGTTTCTGTGTAATATTTGATTATATATATATATTATTTCTCATGACATCTCCGCTAACCAGCAGATGGTAAAAAAGAAAACTGTCGTTTTCCATTCAGTATACGAAAAGTTGACTCCTCACCTTTTGTGTGTTTTGTCCTGTACCCGTCGAACGTTTTGACAAAACTCCTCATTGAATGGGAAGTTGTGTGTTCGCTAAAGGGCTTTTTGGTAGAGCCGTACCTTCTGGCAGCACACAGTTCTCCCTTCCTGTGCCAGTGGGACCATGCAGATATGAGTCTCCTACACTTGACCTTAACATAAAACCTTTTAGATGCTCACAGGGAGTGAAGTGCTTTGCTTCAACAAAGGTCACCGCAGCATATTCCTCCCACTGTGGCACAGTGCTTGGCAGCGAGAAGGAAAAGGGTGAACCCAACAGGCTCCCGCTTTATGACCTCAGGCCAATGCATTCCTGGACAAATATAGCGTTGATCTGTCTTCATACGCCACAGCGCCAAGCTTGTGAAAGTGCCTCAACAGAAATAAGATGGATGGAAGCGGTTTATAGAGATAGATTTTCATTTGCAACTTAACTTTGACCTGAACTGATATAGATGGACCTCTCGGATGAATTCCCCCTAAATAGGCTAGTTCAGTTTGTCAAGTGCAACAACAAGTTTTCTTTGGGGACAAATGAGTCAGCATTTTTGCTCATGTGCAGGTCGGCGCGTGTTTATGAAGTACGTTAGTGGTCCGATGCCAGAAAGGAGGTCTGTTTTTTGCCTTCACTCTCCTACCGCTGGCTTTGTTCTTCTACCAATTGTTTGGAAACTCCAAAAAGCTCATTTAATGACAATTATCTTGCTGAATAAAACATGTAGATATCATAGACCTGTCTTTGATACAGATCTTTTCCCTGCAATAAGACTAAACTTCATTTGTATGATTGTCTAATTTGAACCTCTGGCTTTGGCGCACAGGTACGTGTCATCCCAGCGAACTGTATGGAAGTAATAAAGGTGACTTTGACTCTAAAGCCCCAAAAGTTATGTTAGGGTTTAGAAAAAACTGATGCTGTACAAATGCTAAGTGTGTCCAAAACTAGCACACACCTCCAACATTACCATTCATCACGCTTTAGTTTAATGAAGGCTTATGGAGACAGGCTTGTCTGAAAAATGTTCTCAAGTCATTCATAGAGAACGAGGCCGGTACCACAGTACGAGTCTGCGTGTAAATGTGGTGAAGCTCACGCGTTTATGGTCAACAACATGAATCACAAATCAATTTACACCCTCCTCCTTTTGCTCTTTGAGATCTGCCGTTTTTTGATCGGCAACATTTCTTATCTATACGACCTTTTAATCGGACCAAAGCAGTAAGTCTTTGATCTCAGTCAGGCTCTCGCATGCACGCACACATACGCAAAAATATGCCCCCATTTTTTATTTGCCTTCGCCCGCTCGCTTCGTTTCTCGGCCGAGGCAGTGTGATGAGACATCTTTTACAAAAGTGAATGCCAAAGCTGCCATTCAGCTGTCAGCTGCCTACATGAATTCTTATTAACACCCCCCCACCCCCTCTGTCACTTTTTTCCTTCCGTCTCCCAACAATAACATGCATTCATTCTTCTTCCTCCTCTTCTTTCAACAAATCACTCCGGCCGCCCTTCCACAGCTATCGGGAGTGTCGTCTTTAACCGGCCTCCTCTTTTGCCCGTCTCTCTCTCTCGCTCTTCTTTTCCTCCTTTGTGACACCTCTCACCTCTCTGTGTCCTACTCTCCGGGTTCACCTAAACGCCTCAGATCTCGCCGCGTATAACTTTGGTTTGAACTGGAAGCAGCTCTTCTCCTCCGCCCGTGTTTTCCTCCCACCGCCTTTTCGCATCTATCTTCATCCAGCGCTCTTCCCCCTCCTCCCCGTGTGCTTTCCCCGTCTCTACTTCTGCCCGTTTAATGTTGTTCCATCTACTCTGTGTCCATGTCGTTTATCTTCCTCCTGTTCTCGTCTTTCCCCCTTTTCTTGAGGTTAATGGATCTGTCCATCCGTCAGGATTGGTCAATAAGGTTTGTGTGGGTGTATGTACTCCGTACTAAGAAAATCAGTACAAAGCGACGGGATTGTGCATCTGCGCCTGGTTCGTTCCCCTCACTGTGGCTGTTCAAAGCGGTGTATTTCACTCAATATTTGATGTGGTGCTGTCCAGTAGACGGGTTTGTTTGAATCTGTGAAGCTTCTTTCAGACTAAGGTCAATATCAAGGTAAAACACGAATTTGCAAAAAGTAGGATAAAAATACATATTTAAGAAAGAATTTGTATATCTGGTCCAAAGAACACTAAAAATGATGTACTGCGCTACATGTGTTGCAGGATGTAGTTGGCCCCATAATGAGCATATAATGTAATTAATACAGAGTCAGCAGCCATGCAGTGGGGTGGGGTGAACCTAATGTTCAGCAATAATGAACATTTACAGTCCCTCCGTTTCTAAAACATCAAAGACACTGCCTTTTTTTTTAGCTCCACTCAATTGTTCCTTTTGAGATTAAACTATACATTCCTATTTTCTAGGAACATTCATTTCACTTTCATTTTCTCAAAATGTTCAACCATCTCAAAAGTCGGGTTTTGTAGCTGTGTGTGTGTGTGCAATACTGACACGGGTGACAGTATTGAAGGCGGTGCTGCCTCCACCTCTTGCTTCACAGCTCCGTGTGTAGCTGTGGGATACAAAGACCCCGAGTGATGGAGGGATTGTTTTGAATCAACAATAAGCCCTGCTGGTCTCACTGGCTCTTCCCCTGGTGGGTAGATGAAGCGCCTCGCCCCTCTACTCAGCTTTCTGTGACGTCGCAAGACTCTATTTTGTTCCTGTTCCGTACTTCATCCCCCTCTGCCTTCTGCTCCTCTTGTCTCCTGTCACTTGTGTACTGTTTTTTAAATGATATCTCTAAGGTGAAAAACAACCCAAATGTCACCCTGCCTGCAATCACAATCCTTGCACCCATTCAATAAATAGAAGCAATGACTTGCTCGTTTAACAGAGATGGAGCGACCATCTGCTCCACCGGTCAACTTCTATGACCTTCTATGAGTTTACACTAAATGTAGAGGAAGCCCAGCCTGGTTTCCACTTGACTATGTGAGGTTATCAAACTGACGTTGAATAACAATTTGTCGTAATGATTGGGACAACTTGGCACTCCACTCTCTTTTGGAATATTGACAGGGCAAGATTAGAAAGCGTAGTTGTTGTGACAGTCAGAAACGCCAGAAGTTTTTCACATACCGTCACACAGCGGTTACAGTTGATGTTTCTCAGGCAGTATGATTTATTTTTCACCTCAACCCCGAGCGCTCAGCGGTCAGAGCTACTTGTTTTACATGTATTGGCAGCTTCGGGCTTTAAAGTGAGAGGCACATTCTCTAAAGAACATTGACAATATGAAGTCATAAGGGAGAGATACGGGTAAAGTGTGGTTAAGGCTGGACGGTATGAGATTTCCTTACGCTACGTCATACGGTGCCGCGACAACTGCCGTTGCTCAGAATAAATGTTTACACGTCATCGTGAAGCGTAGGGCTGTCACGATATCACATTTTTGTTGTGCGATTATTGCACCAACATTTTTTGCGATATGCGATATTATTGCAATTTTCAACCCATTTTATGCTGCTGATAACACAATGACAATATAATAGCATAGTGATAAAAGTACGCTATTTCAAAGAACAAAGAACGTTTTATTTGTCAGAATAGTTAGACATTAGAATCGGAATGTGACAAAACATCCTAATTAAAAAAATAAAAAAGTGCAAGGGACGAGCAGTCCGGAGGAACCGACAGTAGTTCAGGTTAAAGACCGGGCGGATGGTTGTTGTTTTGGGTGAGATTTTAGCTTAGTTGGGTTCACTGCTTCTCTTCACCTGTCGGTGTCGCTCCGTGTCTGTGTGCGCGCTGCCTAAGCCCCGCCCCCGCCCCGCCCCCGCTTTCCACAAGGAAAAGGGACAGCGCGATCATCTTAAATGTTGGTGACGTTCATTTATATGTAAAATGAGTGTCGCAGCGGCAAAAATTATTGCATGCGATTTCAGAGAGTGTGCGATATGTCATTTTATCGCATATTGCGACAGGCGTAGTGAAGCGCACAGTGGTCGGTGGTCTTTTCCTTCGAGTATTGAGATTGATTTATGGTTCTAACTCAATAACAACAAACACTCTTTAACAGGGTGAAACAAAAGTTTGACACATAAACAATTTGTAACACTAATGATTGTACGTCTATAAAATGTCCTCCCCTAAACTGTATGCTGGGTACAGCTCGCCTGCTACAAAACAAGAAGTAACTCTGTCGCCACATGAAAACAGGGAAAAGAGCGATGCAGGAGGAAAAACGAGAGACCAGAGATGCACCAACACAACTTGTGCCCAAGAGAGGAGCCGCGCCTGTTTGGAGGGTTTTTGGTTTTGAAGAATCTGACGTAAGTTAAATCAGAAAACGATTTTTTGTAAAGTTTGTCATGCTGCTGATATTGCCTCGGGTGGCAACTCTCAACAGCCACAAGAGCTAACAAGCTAATAAGCTAACTCACTGGCAAGTTGGCCAGTGAGCGGTGAACAGCTGTTCAGGTTGCCAGTGGTCCTTTTCGGCATCAACTATGAACGTTTAATGTAAAAAAATACAGTGACAGCCCTACTCCTCCTCTTCAAGTGCTTTCGTCTTTATCCCATTACTCTGAAATGCTCAGCCCAGTATTTTCCCTGACTCACCAAATGGATTTTTGCTCCTTCCATCTCCTCCTTTTTCCCTCCTTACTCATTTTTTTTTTTTAAATTGCTTCTTTTAACCGATCAGCAGAAATCTCAGTATATTTTTACATTTTGGCATTTTGCAAAAGGAGCCGTGTCAGAAAACGCAGGATGAGCAGAGGCAGTGGACTCGTCAGACCTGCTACCATCGCTTTCTCTTGACGTTGTAGTGCATTGATGGGAGACTAGCTGAGGGGCTTTAATTCCATGCCATCCCAGTTGTGGTCCCACGTACGTAAAAAAGATTCTTTAATAAAATAAAGTAGTTTTGGGACATATACTGTAACTGCCACTAAACCATAACATTTATCGCTAATGAGGTTGTCAATGTGGAATTGAAAGCGAGTAAATAAATGTGCAGTTATTGCAATAACAAAAGGCTAATTTATGGATCAAATGCATCCCACTCTCAAATGAGTTAATTTTAACCTCGGCGGTGTGAGTTTTTTCTGATTAATGGCTCGCTGAAACGCTCCCCTCTGACTCCTGTGCGAGGCGCGACAGTTTGTTTGATGCGTGTGACTTTCCCTTGTTATCCGCTGGAACCCGTCCGCTGCTCTGCTGTGTGTCTCCCGGGCAATGGAAGGAGTGCTACTCACACACACACACACGCACACACACAAAAAGAGCGCTTCTGTTTAGCTGGGAACCCGTGCCTGGCCTCCTCCGCTAATTGCCTTGGTTCCCATCTGGATTATCTGGCGTTGGTAGCGCTCTTCCCCTTCTTTACCCTTTTCTGTCTCTGATAGCTGCGTCCGTCTTCTGTCTATGAAGTAAACATCCGTCAGAGTGTAACAATGTGGCTTGAAGTGACTCATTATCATTACTGTGTCCTGCTCCCTAAAGGGAGATATTTGACATTGACATTCAAAGTCACGCTGGAGAATCAAACGCAGCTTTGAAGTACGCTGCGTGGTTCACAATTTTGCTTTGTGTGCCTTGTGTGGATTAATACGCTTGTAAAATATTTTTAGGATAAATATTAATTTTGGTTCACACGCTAGTTAAAATATTCGGGTTTGGGTTTGGCAAAAAAAACTTCAGTTTCAGACGTCATTAGTTCCCTCCAAATTTTTTATACTGCTGTTAATCAGTCTTTGTCATGTGCTTAGAACTTTTTTATTAGAACCGGTTCTGTCGAATGTGTCACATGGCTCGAGACTAGTTTTTCCCACGACGAGCACTAATGGTGAAAACAGAACTTAAATAAAACAAGTTCATATTTTTACTACCTCATCGGTCTATATAGCTAATAAATGCTTTGTTAAAATGTAGGTAAATTACAGAAATCACGATGTGCTTCTTTGTTTCTAAGGAAAAGTTTCCAAACTAGCAGCCAGAACAAGCTTGTCCTCCTTTTTCTATTGCATTAAGGCCCACCCCTCTATAGCCTTAAAAAGACTAGAAGCGCCTACAGCGAGCGCACAAAGAATACAAATATATTTATATATATATATAAGATACAATGCCATATCTCAGCAACATAACATATGATATATTTTAGGGAATCAAAAGTTGGTTGAAGAAAGATACACGTGGGTGGCATTCCTGGCAGAATCTTGAGCGCACACACACAAACACACTTATTCTCCCTTCCTGGTGTTTCACATGACATCCAACAATGAGAAGAATTCTTCAAAAAGGGGCATATTTTCGAGGGTTGTTTGTGGCTCGGGGAACAGCGTGTCGTCATTTAATCACAAGGCTGGCGGTTTCATCTGCGGCTCCTCCTCTCATGCCCAGATCTGCTCGGTGGGCTCTCAGCACAACCCACAGATCTTACAGGGTCACCGTAAAGGTCTAAAGTTTTATGTCTCGTTCCCTTAGTGATCTAATCTAGTAGCACTCCAAAAAGCTAGCTTGACAGCTGCTTGTTTGTTACACGTCTACAATCATAATGAGCATTCTGTGGTGGGTGCTTTGGAGGAAGGCCTGAAGGGCCGAGTCGCTGACGTAGAAATGTGTTTTCTAGTTAGTGCTGCGAGCTATTTTTACTGAAAACCAGTTTTAACAAACTTGGGCGGGTTCTGTAACGGTGCCAATGGCCCATCGCACGAATACTGCGGCGAGGAACTCTCACTTTATGTTTATTTGTGGCAGCGGTGTTTCAGAACCTTTTAGAAAACATCTCATTTTGTTTCAGCAGGGTCCTGTTAGGGTACCACTCACCTCTTGTGGTAACCATAGTAACAGCAGCCAGTCGATGTATTAATTGGCCTTATATCAATAAACTTTTAAAGGGAATAACAACACATGATTGCTCGTTCCTGACAGGACATGGTTTTGGTGGTGAAAGGTTTGTAAGTCAGTCGCCCCCCCCCCCCCGATGAACCGTCCCGCCTCTGGAAGCGCTCGCTGTCATTGAACTTGTCGTTCCCATCTATCGCTCCCCCTCAAGTCCTGTTTGCTCTCTGGGCCCTAATTAATGTAACACCAAATACAGTCCCCCATACCAGCAGGTCACATCTCTGCCATTAACCTGTAGGTTTTCAAATGTAATACAGGCAGTTGCACACAAGGCCACTCAGAGTTCAGTAGACGTTGTTTCAGTGTAGTTATCATAATCTGAGTTTGTATTACTTTTTTCTTCTGCTGGCCAAATCCTCCCACATGTTGGCATTCCTGGACACCCAGAATGAGCCTTTCATTTCGAGGCTTTGATGATGGGTGACAGGCAGAAAATTAGATCATTAAAGCCAACGAGGAAAATGCTCCTCACAACACTGCACTTTATCGTGTGTTATTGACATGTGTCCGTGTCCCAATTTCTCATTTGGATGCAAATGCATTTTCTCCAGTTTTCCATAATTGAGACAATTTGGGATCAATTTAGACAGACTCCTTGATCTTCTTTTCTTTAATTAGTATTTATCTGAAAAGAAAACGCATGTAAAAATGTCTAACAGGAAGAAAACAGTGAGAAAATAAGATACAACCAATAAAAGGATTAACCAATGTAGGGTAAGATTATTTCTTGAAAAGGATGAACAGGTGCCTAGTAGTTTATTTCACGGCAGATTTAAAAAGCTGGTTCTGCAGCATAATCGGCGTGAAATAAAACCCTTTCCACAATGGTGGATTCTCCCAGGCGTCAGTAAAGACATATTTAGTGTCTGCTACTTGTTCTGAACGCTCGTTGATGTATAACGTTAACATAGAGATTTAGTGGTTGAGAACCCTCTTACCCAACTGATTCTGCTAGCTATTAGTCTGATGGAGACTAAATTAAATGTCACATAACTACATTTAGCTAAACATTTAGCAAAACATAAAATGTCCTAACGGACCTTATCATTATATTACAAAGGGGCTGCAGTTCTCAGGGAAGCGCCGCTCTGCATCCAGAGACAGAAGACAGACGCCAAACCAATTAAAAAACAACGTGTGTTGAGCATTTAATCACCTTTTGGTGATGACAACAACGCTTGAATTAAAAATCAGACCGATGGTGTGTTCCGTTATATTTCCGTGATGCAGCAGCAACACCGGCCTTGATCAGTGTCCTTGTATTGGGCTGCAAAGCTAATGACACATTGATACGGTTCATAAGTCAAGTCAATAACACAAAGGAGGCAGAATGGAAACTGATTAATTAAAAGCAATAAACCTACAGAAAAAAATATATTGTATGATATAATATACTATAAATAGAATCTTCTCTTTGGTAAACGGCGCAATAGACTTTATCCCTCGTGTCTGCAGCTGCAGTTGTATCCAGTTATTTGAGGAGATTTTTTTCATTTCCATTTGCGCATTGTCACGGGTTGTGTGGTTGGAGGACCCAAGCGCATGGAGGCCGGAAGGAACAAAGGGATGATTAATGGTGATTTTATAATTCAGGCGTGAGATAACTACTTTTGCTTATGTCCACGTGTTCGGACAGGTTTTTGATTTAACTGGGCTTCTGGGTCACATCCCTATTGAGTTGTTTAAGCCTAGAAACAGGCCACATTTGTGTGTATCAGGATCCCCATTAGACGATGCACACGCATCAGCTGCTCCACCCGGGGACCGGGGTAAAAGTTCTGAGCGGATCACATAAAACAACACAAGGATACACATCTCTCACCCTAATTATCTGGGTGCCATCGGAGGAGGGCTGTTAAGAGAACGGCATGAATCCTCTCCCAGGAACAAGAACACAATGTTCAAAGAGGCTTTTAATAGAACTAATCAGAACAAAATGAATTCTCAACCTGCAACCAGACCCATCTCATTGCGCCAGGCAGAGCACTTCAGTGTGCATTGTGAAACCAAAGGCCTTGTGTGGAGAAGAAAAACAGTTTATTCATTTGCTTGGACCCCCCCACCATTTCCTTTCCTCACTTCCCCCCTTGTATCCCTGCAAGGGTCAGAGGAGGTGGGATGGAAGTTTAGAGACCCACAATCGTGTGTGTGAAATTAACTCCACCCATACAGTCGTAGCAGGACTCCGATGCTCTTGACAGTTTTTTACAACAAGATTTAAGAGCATTTGCCCTTTTTAATGCATTAAAAAGGTTGAGATAAAATGTTGGACCAGAGGTTGAGTGTCAGAATCCAACCACTCTGTTTTAATCCTGTGAATAATAAACCATTAAACCCACCATGTGAGTTAGATAATCGGCCGATGTCAAAACGTGCTCCTCTATCATTGCGCGCTGCTTGTGTTTATCGGGGAGATTTACAGACCTACAGCGCGGATTCTCAGAAGGGTGCCGCGAATCATTAGAATCTGGATTTTGATTCATCACGATCCAATTTGTACGAGACAATGATTGTGTTGTTTTTCTATTAGAAGGGAGACTATCGGAGATGAAGTGTCCCTGAAATTTCCCAACAAATGATGCGATTGAATGACGCGCCGTGCACAGGCGAGCAGGGACAATATCAAAAATGTGAGCTGCAGAACACTCAAGGATTTCAACGGACGTGCTCCGGTGACGCACAGCGCCCGCGGGGAGAAGAAATCCACGCACTGCTTTTGAGGGAGGCAGGGGGGCGCGGTATGTGGTGCACGCCGTCCTTTGCTTTCCTTTCGACGCGGTCAAATCAAGTTTTACACGTAGAAATAAGCGCATGCGCAAAGTTACTATTTCTAGTTATGGAACAGTGAACTAAGCACCAGGCCTCTCCACAATCCACCGCAAAAACTGCACTTATAGACTTCGACTTCCGTATTGTTGTCTGGATCGATTTGAAAGTCATTGTGCGGTCATTGTCCAGACCGACTCCCTGCGGTTGTTCTCGGCTGACAAAGCCACCCCCCCCCCACCCACCCCCCAGGGCCGATCATTGCCAGCAGCGACCAGGAAATAGTCCCCGAGGCAAGCCGCAGCCTCGCTAGGAACCGATTCACGGCGCAGACAGACTGCAGGAGGACAACCAGCAACACGGGCATCCGTGCTGTGCAGCTGGTGGTACAGGTGGACTGACTGCTCCCCTGGTTGAATTTGACCCTGTATCGAATTGTCTGCGACACTTCTAAGGATGCATTCTTTTCTGCCGTGTTCCACTGTTGTAAAGGATTGAATTAGATCCCTTTGTCCCAGGAGGGATACTGGTCTCCCTCTCTGGTGGCAGTAGACAGAGACAGTACACGCGTAACGACATACCGATTTACAGATCGGATACAAACGGTACAGAAAGTCAATATGTTCTCTGATTCGCTCATTCCTTCTTTGTTCTGTGACTCGTCCCTTCTGTCAGGGAGGCTTTTGCAGAGGGAACCGAACTCTGGCTGAACAGTGCTCTCTTGTAGGAGCTCTCCGTCTAGGACGAGGTGTTGCTGATGGTTATGGAGGGGGGGCGTTGATCGGTATCATTCGCTAACGCCAGTGGCAGACATGTGACTGCTCAGAGGTTCAGATCTGGCAGAGCGGTCAGGGCCTGATCAGTCTCAATAGTTGCAAATGCACACAGAAAGGCTCTGAGATGCAAACAGAACATGTTATTGCAGAAAGAAGGATTTACAAATGAATGTGACTCACAAATGCACGCAGAACAATTCACAAATACATAATCCAATGCACACATAAATAAATTCTGAATATATTTCTGCATTTGTGTGTATTTGTGTGTGGATCGTACTGATCGTACAAGAGTTACTTCACAGACAATCAATCTTTAAACTCAGTAACACATCTAGTTGCCTTTAATTTACTTATTATGTTTTAATATTAAGTTAATGTTTTAATTAATATGTTAAACAAGCAAGCCTGTTTGTCTGACGTTAGTAATAATGACCTTATAGTGACTAAGTTAATGTTTGCTTATGATTGTATGCATTATATTTTAAAGCACTAAGCTAAGCAAGCACGCTTGGATTAAAGTGCTGCACAATAGATCCATATTTGACGTAGCAAATAGGGCGGAGGAGTTTGATGCTGGCGAGCTGGATGGGTTGGATTACGGTATGAGAAAGCACCAACATAACCTGTGGTCTGTTGCTAGGGGGAGGGTGAACTCCGTGGCTGAGGGGTCCGTATCGTCCACATCCTTTTCTTTCTCGTTGTTCCTGATATTCTGATATGTTAGAAGATGTATGCGAGCGGTCTGAATCCGCTAACCCAGCGCCTAGTGGGTGCCGTTGATCTAGAGCGGTATGAATACAGTCGAGACTTTGTAGAGGAGCGGCATTTAGATAGCGAAAAGCAAACTATGAGAAAACACAGACGGCCCTTTTGTCACTCCTAGAGGATGACTCTTCTAGATTTCATGGTTGCACCATGATTGCACAATTATATTGCACAATTATCCGCACACAGTATGTGCTGTTAGGGGCCTGTGTGTGTGTGTGCGTGTGTGTGTGCGTACTATCTTGAAGCACATTTTTATCAGGATTTTACCAGAGGCTGTGCTGGCTGAGATTGTCAGCATAAATAAACCGGTTCCCATCTGGCCCCCGTGTCAGGCCTTCGATGATATTGAGTCAGGTAGCGGCGGCTATGGCCTCATGCAGAATTGATGGTTGCTTACTCTTTCACTTCCTATTCTCTTTGGCGCCGTGAGAAGTCTGCGAGAGCATCCTTGTCATGGAGCCTTTGTCCATCCAGGACAAGGCCAGACTCAGTGAGCTAAATATGAATGACGAGACATGAAATATTGACTGCCTGTACGGTCGAAGGTGAAGTTGGGGAAGCAGTGCAGGATAATGACCAGATGTGAGTGGGATCAACAAACATGTAGAGACTGGCAGTGGAAGCAGAGTAGGTGGGTGTGGGGGTGATGGTCAGTGACTGTCTGTGGGGGGTAGCATTGGTCAAGAGAAGGATCAATGAGCTTAACGGAAGGGAAAAAGTGCTTCTGAAAGCACAAAGGTCACAAGCTGGCGCATGATAAAAGGGCTGCTTCCAGCATAGCGTCTGTGCGCACACATTTCACAATATAATGGACAATCGGTAGAGCTGCAGTTGTTAAGATAACATCAGGTTTCCTGATTCCTCATTTAAAAATACCTCCACCCCTGTACTAGTTCTACTTTCAAACCACAACGCCCTTCTCACTGCTTTGGGATGGAATGAATCTGAAATTGAGTCTTTCTTTACCTCCTTAACTGTTCTTATTGATACTAATGCTAACTTTATATGGCGGACAAAAGATGCTAATAATTTACAGTTGACTGTTTAAATGATTGATTGATTTGATTGATTAACTGATTAATTTCACCAATTAAAGAAATACCCCAAATTACAAGCAGAAGTTGAAAGGGGTATAGAGCCGATCCACCCTTTAAAGCTCAGCACCAACGTAATGATAATCTTCCCTTCGGCTTACTCTTCACCTTCCTCTTCTTCCGGGCGTTAGAGGCGAAGATGCAGGACTGTGGAGCCTCTCCGTCCTCCGATGACATTCAATGGCCTTCCTGCTATTCGCCGTGCCAACATTTAGGTTCATATTTGGATAACTTAAATGTTAAGCAATGTCAATGTTATTCATCTCCATTAATGTTAAAACCCCATGCTCCTCTCTAACTAACTAGGCAGTTGGCCTTCAGGGTGCGTGAGTCAACTGCTGGCTTCGTCTTTGGACGAGCACGCGCTTTAATCTGTCGTGCTGAACTAACGTTCTTTTTTGCCCACGTCCATGATGCCTCCAGTCAAACACAATTGCCATGCTGTGCCATAAACTATTGACTTGTGGTCTCGTTGAACACTTGTGCCAAGTAAACAGCTTGCGGTTATTAATTTCCAAATATGTCAGAGCCCTGCAATTAGTGACTTCCACAGTGTATCAAAGAGCGAACAGCACAAGTGGAACCCCGTTGGTACCAGTCAGCCGACGTCGGGCGAGAGAGAAACGCTGCCATGAGAGAAAAAAAGAGGAACTCAAAGTAAGTCAATATTGCCCGGGGGGCCTCGCTAACTTGGCTCCCCGTGGTATCTTGTGTTTGTATCATTATCCATAGCGGAGCTCCAGAAAGCAGCGTTTCCTCTACCCTTGCCCCGCCCCCCTAACCATAACGTTAGCCTGCAGTCTGAGTGCTAAGTTGATCGGTAGCAAGTTCTGTTGGACCGCGCTAATCAACAGTTAGCTCGCATTGCTTGTTTTCCTTGGCGGCCATAAAAGCTTGCTGCTACGAGGTGTGCTATGAGGACGCTAACTCATGTATGCCTGCTGGATTACACCTGTACGTGCGATACTTAAACTGAGAAAAAGATGTGTGTTTTGTATCTTATCAATAATCAATCAAAGTAAAATACAGAAATTTGCAACCCTAATGTTACGACCAGGTCTTAGACGCAAAAGGAAAGAGCGAAACCACTATCCAACGTTGCGTTTGTTTTTTTTGTATTTATTTGGGGCTGGGAGAACAGCTTCAGGAGCCAACAAGGCCAAAATAAAAAACAAAACCCCTCTTACTTTTTTTTTTCAAAATTGAAAATTAAAAACATTTTATTTATTTATTGTAAACGACATCTCGCGGCCCACCTGCAGTACCTTCGCGGCCCACCAGGGGGAATCGCTGTTGTAGACTAAAAAGCACACACCCCTCCCACCTACTGTTGTAGCTAAATTCAAGATGGTGAACTTAAGTCCATGATGGGGTCAATGCAGTTTGATGGTTGACTGTCCTTGTTTCAGGGTTGATTGCTCACTGGGGTGAGGGGCGTAGCAGACATCACCATATTCTATGTTACTACTATATTCTATTGGATAGTACATTTTTAAGATGGGCTTGAAAGCGGTGCGTGATTGATGTGTGGAGTTTCCATCTCTGGTCTCGACTTGTTTATTACACCGCTAACAAATCACTTCCTTCACATTTTCTGGCAGTCCCTTTTTTCATTGGGGTTTGAAACCAAAAGGACTGGAGTCATTACAAGGGCTGTAGCTCAAAGTTCTACGATCACGGACCGGTGCTGACGGGTCATAGCTTGCAATGTGTGATCTGTGTGTTATCTTTTGTACGCAGCATGATGTGGTCGGTAAAGCAGCGGCATCAAGCTTTTTTATTCTCATTAAGCACACACACTTCTTCTTTTTTAAAACGGCTGCTCGGTAAATTCCACAATAGATTCAACTTTCATTATGCTTCATTTATTTCCAAAAAGGGGCGATGAAGATGTGTGCTTTTGGTCTCCTCTGCTTCTGCATAATGTGACCACAGTACGCTAAAAGTGTCTGCGTGACGGATGAGACTACTCGTCTGTGTCCACTCGGCCCTCTGAATTCTAATCAAGGACCTTGCACATCAATGTTGAATCGTTTAAGAGGGATGAATTGGGGTGAACCCCAGAATCAATTCCATTTCCACCTCTACCTGATGGTTGGGTCAGTGGAACTCTTTAAAAAAAAAAGTTTGTATCTGGACTCTCTGATCGCAACTTAATCCGTTGAACACAGGAGACTACTGACGGTGGAAGGTTTCATAAAATCTCTTTCTCCATCCCAAGGTGCTCCTGATGCTTTTTCCTCCGTGATCAATCATCTGATATGAGGCACTATGTTTTAAGGGGTTTGTCCGTCAAAGGTCAAAGGTTACTATGACCTCACAAAACAGGTTTATGGCCCTAACTCAAGAATACATCTGCTCATTATGATGTTTTGGACGGAGGTGGATGTACCTGCAGCTTAACTGGTTGGAGGAGGCGTACAGCCTCAAAGTGTTAAATCCAGTTTTCTGCATAAATTCAGATTTTCCTGTATGATTTAAGCCGTGTTGAGTCCAATTTTGTAGGGTGTTTACACAGTTTGATGCATACGTTGGTAGTGCGATGTGGGCGTTGAGAGAGAGAGAGGCTGTGGATGCGCTCCGAGCAGACAGGTGTTGGCGGTCGGAGCGGAGAAGAAATTAACAGTAAATCTGTCAAGTGGTAGTAAATGGAGTGTAGGTCTCACGTTGTCCTTAAATAAACGCCGCAGCTCACCAAAGTGAGCATCCACTTCGACATTGGAGAGACAGTTAAGGTCACTGGGGCTTCCTGAGCTGACTTTTAAGGTTGTGGGTATGTTCAACAAAGTAAAAACCTTTATTACACAACAACTCCTAAGAGGATGGCAGCATATTTACATGGAGAGATCTATTAAGTTAAATAATTAAGACAATTAGTATAGCATTACCAGCAGTACACTTGCTTGAGTAAACATTGGAGAACACTTAACCACAGTGACTACACACAAGAAAAGCTTTTATTTGTGTATCAAGGGTAATCACAACAACGGGATGATGTTCTACATCCAGAACCCAGAAAATTAAATTGAAAGTCCTTCTGAAGAATCTTATTCGAAAGTTGTCCCCGTGTGAAAAGCTACTGTGAAGATTAAGATTGTGGATTTCAGGTTGTCAACAGTCGGCAAAAGTCATGTTAAAGTGTCTTAATACATCAAAACCGAGGATAAGTCTGTCAAAGAACTTTCACATCTCTGTTTCCTTTGTCCCTCCTTATCATCCATCAGTGGTAGTTTCCTTTGTCGCTGTCCTCCGGCGCTGTTTGTCTCTAAAGCCCAGTTGCTCTGTGATCCCCGGAGGCTGCTCGCAGATCAGTGGTGTCTGCGTTACAGCACAAAAGGCTGTTTGAGTGGTTTGTTTTTGTTTTTGTTTTTTTCAATAGAAGCCAGACTCAGGGAGCCAAAAGAAGGATGTAATAGGGAAGTACCAGTGGTGCGGTCAGTCATCCATCCCAAAAGTCCCAATTACTTCCCAACAGCTACCAAATAATTGCCAAGAAACCGGCTCGGGTGCCACTCATGCGCAGGTTTTACTCTCCCGGCCTGTTATTGGGGCCTATCCGCACCACGCCGTGTGAATCCGTCAGCCGCCCCTCATTCTTTTTGTGAGTTGTGAGAGTCAGAGCGTTGTCGGTATTGAAGTTTACACAGATGGTTTTGGGGGAGGGAGATATTGGATCCTGCCACAGAGTTTCAGGTCCTTTAAACACATTACTGCACAGACGGGCAGTGTCAGACGGTGTCGGATCCATATTGCACACAGTGGAGTTCATTTACTGAACCAGTTGAGCAGAAAAACGGCCGATTGTTGATCGTGGTACAAACTGTACGGACCGGACAAACCACAAAGACCAAAAGTCATTTCATCTGGTTTCTTTCTGACTCGCTGTTGCCATTTTTAACTTTTGCTCCTCCAGCTTCACAGAAAAAATACTTTGCAACCTCGAGTATTAGTTTCCATGTTATAATACACACCAATTCTAAAATTTATATCAGTCGAACCATGTTGTTATATTGCCTCCGTACCTTATTGCCAATGCTGTTGGGAGGTGACGGAGAAACTCACACGCTACAGGGCTGTTCTGTGTGTCGACGAATGACTCCCGCTCCTCTAACAACATTAATCGGGTAAATGATTCGGTTTAATGCAAGAGTGTGTCGCGTTCAGCTGGAGCGGCAGACGCTGCTGCATGCGTAACGAGACTCGGTGCTGTGGGACTGGGACACATCTGTGTCTGTGTGGGTATTTGTTTGGCGAATACTTTAATGAAACAAAGTGTCACGGTTGCTTTTGTTTTGTTAAGAGACTTCCTTTTGTCCGCGTGCTCTTTCTTTCGTCCTAGTTTTTCGCCGTGCATTATGGTCCTTAGAGGAGTTGCTTCTGCAGCGAGACCAATTATGTGCTGTTATTGCCCCCCGGGGGCTGCCATTTCTTACTTGCGATTGAACTCCTTGGGGTTTTGGCTCATGTTGCGTCCGACTCTGTGAACTTTGACAAACAAAACGTGTGGAGATGTGAAGAATGAACTCATCGAAACCCTGGTGACCTTTTAAGGAATGGAGAGACACTGTTCTGCTGCAGCACAAGCGGCTCCACAACCAAAGCGAAGGCCGGCAAACGGTTCCGACTTGATGGTAAAAGCACTTGTGATTAAAGCTGATTTAATGTAAAGTCTTTGCACATCTTGGTTTAAAGCAGCTGTTGTCATATTAGCAGTCACTTCATATGGAACAGAGGGGCGAGGCTTTAAATGTGCGTTGTGGATTTCCATTATCAAGTTTAAATGCATGTTTTGGGTTAGGGGACATAAAACCTGAGGCCGAACAGGATGTGTGTGAACATTAAAGCGGCTCACGTGCACTAACATGCACTAACAGGCAAAGCCTGGAGAAGCTCAGTTTACAGCACACAGACTTATCTCTTATGGTAATAATTGCTCTACTTTATATTCACATTACAAGTGTGCACTTGCTGCTATTTCAATAATCTTGATACATTTTTGTGAGATTCTATTAAATTTGAAAAGTTTGACACAGGCTCGTTCTTTGGGGGCTTCTTCTGAGCCTCGCTCGCACATACCTCCACCGAGAGAGGAGCCGTCAAGATAGGTATTATATTTCCTCAAGTTTGAACCTGACTGCCCATCAGGTGGTGCAAGGATGGGAGGTCAACACCTTCCACACAAGAGTTAGTGCAGAAAAACACTGTTAAAGCTTCCACTGGAACATTAAAGTCTGTCCATCTCTCTCTCGCACGCCCAGAGAAACATAAACAGATATACTTGTTATTTGAGATTTTATTCTCCATCATTGATTATTTTTTTGCATTTTGTTAACTACCAGAACATGGTTCCAAGTGTGGTAACTTCCGTTTCTTTGGATGCCGAAAAGCCAAGCTGGCGACAGCCGCATCCCAAGAACATCGGCGGCTGTCAAGTTCCTTTCCGTGCTAAAATATGATTTCTTATACGTGTACACTTTCCCCACTTGCTAGGCAAGTGACGAGTGTCTCCACACGAGAAAACTGTATTTCACTCAAGACGCTATTTCACAGAGACGCTAATGCTAGCGCTACTTGAGCAGTTGCTTCCACTGACGTTCCTGACGCTACAAAGTCTCTTAGCTGTTCCACAACTCGCCGCTCTGGCCGGCTGCCTTTCGGGATTTTGATTGTCTTATAGTTCTGCCCCATTTCCAACCTGTTTTGCCTGCTCTTTTTTTATACCTCAGTTTATCATTGCTTTTCTATTTCCACAAACCAGCGGGTGGCATCATGATTATCACGCCCACTTCTTCTATACAGTCTATACTATTTATACAGGCTGTGTGCATGGTTTTTCGCCCCCGCCCCCCCCCACACCTGCTACTTCAAAAAGACACGGATCTCTCTCACTTTCTGCAGCGTGGGATCTTTGAGGGTCAAATTGTGGATGTGTCCCACAGCTGCATTTATTATGATTTTCTGCCTGTGGACATGTTTTTGGAACATGTGCTGTTTACGGGGCCGCTGTCCTGCGGCCTTTTGGTGAACTGAAGCTTTGATGCTGAAATCAACAAAGTCATGATTAATAAATCTCGATGGACCACATGCTGCCTTTTGATGTCTCTTCCCTCCTGAGCAACCGCCACCCGTTCCACTTTGAGTGGAATACAATCTCCTGTGAGCTAGAAACCCAAGTGCCTAAATTAGGAAGTCTTATGCAAAAGCTGTGGTTTGGGATATTTGGCATTTTCAGCAAGATCGCCATGGCAACCGTAGCCACCGCTGTCATTTTACTGCCACTCTCTCAGCGTGGCCTGATGGGTAACAGTCCTCACAAAGCCGGTCGATGGCTCCATTTTCATAGCCACGGCAGTCTGTTCCGTGTGTGGATAATTGTGACGCCCCCCCCCTCAATACTCTGAACCTTTTAACAACTATCAAAAGTAGGCAGTGTAGATGAAACCAATTTTTTTCAACTGCATGGCTTTTATTAAATCCAGCCAGATTTCCTAACATTGTGTAGGTGAAAATGTGTTTTCAGACCATCATAACGATAATGAATTCACTCCCAGTGTAAAAGTCCCCGGTGTGAACACACCGCCAACGCCACGGCGGAAGGGATTAAAAACACTTTAAATACTTTGTCTTTAAATTTTAGATGGCAGTAGTTAATGTTGAATCCCAATCATTCTGAAGGGGGTGAGATTGCAGTCAATGCTGAAACTATATAGACATATATAGATATAGAATAATTATCCTTCAATTAAAATCACACACCACCAGATTTGGCCTTCTGATGACATTATTAAAAACGCAAAAAGCCTGTGCATTCATTTTACTTGCGTGTGTGCCCACGCAGTTCTGATCCTGTTGAAAAGAGAGGTGTGCACCTTTACAGTGCACCCACTCCTCTTCTCCATAACGCCATCGCCACGAAACGGTCCGACTTTTCTTTTTCTTATTTAAATTGCGTCATTAATCACATTTTTGTTCATGTCGACCGCTTACCACAGTTCCCAAAGCCATGAGGGTGGAGGCAATCCGCGGTAGAAGGACTGAAGGTGGGGGAGTGGGCCGACTGATGAGAAGCATGGAATGGTGTCTCAGCTAAATGAGCTGTTGCTAGAATTATTGGTCAGATCAATCCAGTGAGGCTGGAGCTGTCTACCTGCAGGCGAGGAGTAGGAGTTTTATGATATCGCCCTCCGAGAGTGGCGCACACACACACACACACACACACACACACACACACACACACACACACACACACACACACACACACACAGAATTAAACTGTAAGGACTTTGTTAATTTTTAGGGGTGTATACTTACTGATGCTAAAACCTTTGTGTCAAATTCTTTCAAAATCTACTGGCAATCTAGTTGGATTTGTTGGCTTTTAAAGTCTAGTGTTATTTCATACGGAATGAAAATGTGTGTTCAGTGTCAGTGCGACCAGACGCACTGACACTGAACACGGTGATTGAGCAGTGCAGGGAATGTTGGAAGGTTGATTCAGCACCATGGTCATTTCTGAAGCTTCTGTTGGATTCTTTCTCATTGTGAGGGTAGTGATAGTCAATGAAAAGAACATAACACCTGTGAATGAAATGGTACCAACAGCCTTCAGTACAATGCTGGCTTACACAACACAGGTACAGAGTACAGAAATGAACTTAACCAAATTAACCAACTAGTACTAGTCTCACTACACATTATTATTATTATCATTTGCGGGAAGTTGGGTCCATCAAAAAAGCGCATGTTAATCATAAATGAAAGTAATTGCTGCAAATGAAAGGCTGAGCAGTTTTAAAGATGTATGGAATGAAGCACATGCTGTGTTTCTTTGCAAAGGATGTACGTAGACCTGAAAGGAGTCACGGAAAAGCACAAAAACAAAAAGGCTTGAGAAGCTTAATTGACTTTGCATTTAGAAGTGGACTCTTGGGGGGGTGATCATAGGAAATACACCATTTTATTCAACATTCATGTTTTGTTCAATGAAAGAATAAAGTCCCACTCTAAAATGGATTAAGTCACTAGAAATGTTTGCATGCCTGTCTGCTTATGACAAAACAAAATGTGCTTTAGTCATATATGACAAGGTAAATACCCCCAAACTTCCGCTTAATTCCTGTATATTCCTGTTAATTCCCATGGGAAGCTTATTATATATTTCCAGAATTTTGCAACACTAGTCTGAGACTTTAAGCTGACATTTTCGATTGTTTTTTTTAATTTTTTTTAAATAACAGCCCAGAACTAAAGCCTATTCCTTTGATTGTCGTATATCAGAGAAAAGCGCCATTCTTTTGTATTTTTGCTTCAAGAATTTCCAAAACCGGGAATCGTTTTGCAAAATAATAACACAATATTCACGTGAGGATTGAGCCATTCAGCTCCAAACCCTGTTACCTTGTATAGTCTCCTACCGCACCCTAATTTGTGAGCATTGATTTATCGTATGGCCCCGTGTATCTTCTTAACTCTTTACAATGCGCCTTTTATGGACTGAAACTGACAACCCTTCAGCCAAGCGTCCGTCCGTCTGATTGATTTGACGAACAGAGCAGCTGATGAGGAGGCTTATCCTGGCCGCGACCCAAAGCCCCATTGATTAAGTCCCAATGAAGGAATGCGCTGAGACATGAGCATCGGGCCACATTTCAATAACACTTGTTCTGTCGACCGCTTTTGCTTCCCGTCAGCTCTTTGCAGGCAGCAGAGGGATCCTGGGGAGCCACAATGAATCGGGGCTAATTTGATCGGTAGTCTCCAGATAGAAACCTTGTGAAAATAAAAAGTTATGGCGCGATTTTCGCATAGATGGCTTTGCTAAGTAGATTTAACTTTTTGTGCTTTATTTGTATTTGAGCGCGGGGGGAAAGCGAGATAGCTCGGTCTCCATTACTTATTGCAGCGCCACAGATAATGCTAGTGTGGTTCTTTATTACCATCATCAGTTTTATTGGTGCTGTTAATACTACGGCTTTGCTCCTCTGGCACTCTAATGCAGAAGAGATGAGTGGATCAATCACAGCTAGATTGGCTCCTGGAGGTGAAATAACCTGCGCGAGGGAGAGAGGCAGAAAGATAAGAAGCGACAAAGACCGAAGAAAGTTGATAATATGAAAGCACAAAGAAAATAATTGAACAAACAAACGGGCAGAGTTATGAGTTATTATTCGAGACAGAGGAACCGAGTGAGAGGGATGAAAGAAAATGGGTTGCTCAGGATTCTATGTGCCGTGTGGGCATGAAAGAGATTCCCTAACCCTTTTTTGGGGTGCGGGGGGGCACGAGAAGTGAAGGGGAAAACTTTTGCAAGGAGAACAAAGATGAGAATAATGAAAGGGAATAAAGTGCAATGCTTTATTTCTCCTGGTGCTTCTCTGAACAAAGTTCAGAGCAGAGGCTCTGTAATACTACATCTGTGCAGCATGAATGGAGTTATGCCACATGGCACCTGCTGGTCTCAGGAAGACCTCACCATGCAAACCGCAGGTGCAAGTCACGGTCGTATCGAGGTTTCGTGTCACAGATCGGATCAGCAGAACAGAAGGCAGCGGATGTAGAGGTGATCCGATCACGGCTCTTATTACTGATTGTTGATGAGCTATATTTGCTGGTCAGATGGTCACACGCAGTCATAACATCTGGAGTCCATGACTTGCTTTACATTTTGTGCATGTGTGAGAATGAAAAAAAGGTAAATATAGTTCACACAAACTCTCACACTAAGAGTTTGCCATTTCTGTAGAGGGAGGAATAGTTCTGGCTGTGAGAGGTTTATTGTATTGTAATTGCATTATTTCACTCGATCTCCCCTCAGTGCTTTGCATAATATTTCTTGAAGTTTTGATGTTATGAGTTGGCAAAGCACCTTTCTTCTCTGCGAGGGTCTCGTCTGGAAGCGGTTATTCAAATGGTGAGTTATTGTGGAGTTGGCTTTTAAAGGTTCACAGAGAGCAGGAAAGTAAGAAACGCTCGAACAGACAGCAATCTGTACCAGCCGATGAAATACAATCTCAAAGCCTCTCGCAATGTTTTCACTGATTCAATCCATCATGGCCGCCCAAGTCTGCAACACTCGGCTTTCCCAGGCTTCACTTTCTTTTCCTGTCCATCTCCTCGCAGAGCAGAGACGGTGTGCTGTTGATTTCACATGCAGGAAGGGGCTTTAGGGCCCCGGTTTTAAGATGAAACACTGGAAATTTGATTGAAAAGCTCCCTTGGGGAGTTTTGCATGCGTCAGTGTTTTGTGTGTTGCCGGTGTCAGTTTGCTTGTCAAGAGTCAAATTTCGAACAACGCTTGGACCCACTTCTGATCTGCAACGGAGCCGCGACGAGGCCGCCGCAGGGGACGCGGAAGCACGACAGCGGGAAGTGAGCCGCCGCCTCTTTGTTTGACGGTTGGACTCGTGGAGTCGAGAGCTGTGGCCCGGGGCGGGAGACCATATGTACGGTCAGGAGATCGCTGTTAGACGGCGTAACAGAACCGCAGTTCACTAAAACGTGTCACAATAATGAGGAAATCGTTTGCTGTAGTGAGTCTTTGCCTCAAACAATTACCTGGGGATACACTTGGCTTTTACAGGACCTTTAGTGAGTTATCCGTCTCACAAATGCTCGGTCACCTCATTATCGGGAGAATCCTGCATTGGTGCTGATACTAAGAGCTCCACTGGAGCATCCTTTTCTTAGAGAAATGCCAGATGGTGCAACCGCTAATGTAATAAGAGCGAACCGGAGATGACAGTAGAGGAGAGGAGGCCATTGTTATCACCAGACGGCAGATGATGGCGCGGAGCGGGAAAAGGTAGCGATGACAGGCAAACGGCAGGTTGCGGGAGAAGAAGACAGGAGGTGATGGGGAGCCGGGCGCTTCGCATCACTGAAAGCAAACGAGAGGGAGGAGGAAAAAAAGAAGATCCTTCAGCTGTTTGACAGGCTGGTTAAAAACATCAAGGAGGGTTGCAGAGACTGGGGAGCGGCAGGAGAGAGGCGGACGGCGGCGAGACGGGAGAATCATAGGCCGTGTTTTGTGGTGCAATTACGGAGCTCTCAGCCGGGCCGCCACCGGGGAGGTTCCTGTTCTCCACTTGAGCACCTTGTTGTTTACTTGCACAGCTGGTTGAGGAACAGAAGTGGGGAGACACTTAAGTGTGCGAGTTGGATGCAGAGCAGCAAAGGCGAATATGAGAATATGCACACACACCGGCGGAGTTCACTTGTGAGTTACGCATTCACGTGCACGACGCGTTAACGCTGCAGTGCGCGTGGCTGTATAGATGAATGATAATGTTCATGTGAATGCTATTAGTGTGTATGGTCAATTTGCTGTGTGCTCCTCCGAGCCATTCAGGGGACGTAGACCCAGTGCGGAAGAGGAAATTGTCGACTCAGCAGTACGATTTGCAATTTCACTCTTAGTGTCGTCTTGTTGTGGAAATTCGAGCGTGTACGGCGCTGATTGGAACACTGACGTTGCTACGAGGGACTCGCCTCTGAATTTGCCGACCGAAGGGCAAAAAGTAGCTAGTTTTTCAACGCCCAGCACCCTGCTCTGCAGCACACATATTCATCAAGTGAACCGAGAAAATGAAATACATATTCTTCTTATTGGGCTGGAAAGACCGGCAGGGGGGTGTGATAAAGTGTCAAGTTGTTCAGGCGTGGTGAGTGCTGCACCGGGAATGTGAAGCCACAGAATCACATCTCCTCCTCATTTGTTCCTCCCTGTCCCTCCCCGCCGCCCTCCAGCCTTTCTATCGTCCCTGGAGTTGAATTAAGCAGAAACTGAACAGCATTTAATACAGGCTTTCCCAGGCATTTCCCAGTGCAATTAAAACATGTTTAAACTAAAATAGCACTTTGTTTTAGTTAAAACATGCAAACTGTGAAGGTAGAGGCCGTGGCTCTGCTGCCCAGTGCCTACATGTGTAGAGCTCAGAGCCAAATGGACCCCGAATCAAAATAAAAGCCACTGCAAAACACCGAAGAGACCAAAACTACAAACACCGGAGGCTATAAAAAGCCAACCATTACTTTGAGTCATTAAATCGTAGCCTTTCAAGTGAGCACACCTGTACATCATATTATTTTCCTCTGCTGCCGATCACTGTACTTGTTTACTGTTTTATTCTGGTACATCAGTACCTAACAAGAGCTCACAGCAAGAGAGAATTCAATAAAAACACAATAAAAAACAAGCTGTTTTGCTCTGCTATTTCTACCGTAACACCCACTACCCTTCAATACACTTCTCCGCACCAAAAAGGCCAGAAAATATAAAGACAAATAGACAGAGGAGACAAGTCATTAATTGGCCGTCTCTAAATGTGCAAAATGTGGTACCAGTATTGTAACAGTTAACAAGAGCAGCAATATCTGGCTGAGCATAGAGGCCCTGGTCTGACCCCTCCGCTCCCCCATCCCGGTAAACACTGTTCCCTTTGCCGGGCTTGTAGCTCTTAGCTGCGAGTAGACTGCTCAGCTTGATGCACTAGAGATGCTGCCAATCTCGTGTCTGGCGAGTTTGATGAATAAGCATAACCCCGTTGGGTATCCCAAATACTGCTTGTACATTTTACCCGGATTTATAAAAGCTAAAAAAAATCCTTGGAATCATCCAACTTGCAGGCTGACTTTAAGCTTCTTAGCCAAGCACCCAAACTCCCATCGATAAGTCCTTGAATCAACTCAGGACTAAGCTTTGTTTACACAGTGAGGTCTGTTTAGAAAAATATCAAAATGAGTCTGCCTCCCAATGCAAGGCTACTGCCTCCATCTCCGAATCCCACAATGCACCACGCAGCTCGCAGCAGTGTGCCAAAATCCATCTAAAAATCTCTATGGTGGAAATTGAACGTTCGTTTTATGACAAACAGAACAGCTCGCTTGTACCGAACATCAGCTGTGTGTAACTAGCTGACGTTATCACAAAACATGAGAAAAACACCAGAAATTAAATTAACTGTGCTGGAGCCGAGCATCCTAAGTCCCTAAAGACCCCCCCCGCCCCCGCCCCACCACTCCTACACAGGAAGGTGCGGTTTGGGGAGTCCACGAACACAAAGAGTGACGCAAGCCCAGCATTGCATGAGGTTAAATGAGATCAAAGAGGCGGTGCGGTGAGCTTTGATATGTGTTTTTCAAAGCAACGAGAAAAGACCAACAAAGCTCCGCCGGGCAAGAACAAGAGAAACTCATGCAGTATGTGCAGGGCTGACTCATTCTGCAAATTGATTCACACGACAAGAAAATGAGAAATAACCTCCTTGGAATGTTAAGCATGCGTCCATTTTTCTGATGCATCTCGTTGTAACTACACTGCGTATTTCCTTATCACTTTCCTTTTTTAATTAATCGGCTTTAGTTATGCAATATGAGATCACTGCTCGTTGTGATGTGAATGTTGTATTTTAAATAACATCTGGAATCAGCACATTCTCTTTTATGTCTCTACGTCAGTGTGACGGGGTTTGAGAATCTTTTTGTTTTTAGCTGTACCATAATATTTGAAAACGGCGATGCTTCTCAAATGTCTGACAGGAACTATTAACATTTGTAGCAAACGTCCTTAAAGGTGCTTTGAAACCATTTCAAAACATGTTGACCCACAACACGCGTTCTCCCTCTTCCGTCTCACCTTCTCGCCCCCCCTGGAATGAAATGGTTTGGTCCGTGTGCTGTTTTCGTGAGACTCAAATAAAATGCACATTGTTTGGAGAAGTGGCCTTGGAGGCATGTGTTTGGTATGTTTCACTTCATAGAAAATTAATGTATCATTGCAAAAGAAAAAAAAAGGTAAACAGTGACACCACTTTATTCCTTCACAGGTAGAAGAGGACGGGTTGTGGGGGGGGGGGTTCACATAGAATATCGACTCATGGAGCCCACCTACTGACCCTCACATGTCTCTCTCTCTGTCTGACATGCAACCACAGAGCCCTGAGCCCTGGCTGTATTAGATTTAAAGTTATGATCATGAGACCTCAATTAATTGCTTTCTTTCTCTTTTCCTCCGAAGGCTTGTAAACCATGTGGTGGAGGCACATTCCTCTTACCCTCCTGTCGGCTTTACGCTTACGAAAGGAACACGGTTTCCTTTAGTTCCAAACATTATTACGGATGAGCAGTATACCGGTTATGAAAAGGCCAAAAGTGACAGTGAAGATAGTAGAAAAAACAACAAGAGTGTAAACAACACACTTAACCGCAATATTGGGCTCGAGATGTGGAGCGACTATCCTCCAGCAACAAAGCAAAATGATTAAATAACAGTCCAACGGGAAGTTAAATCCAGGCACCACAATATATGAGAGCAACATGGAAGTAAATATATAACGTTAAAGCGACTGAATTATAAAAGAGCCACCATGTGTGTGTTTATGTGGAACCGCTCGGCTCTTTTAACGATTCAGCCACTATAATAAATAAATGTTTCTGTCTCGGGTCACGGAGTTCCCGCCTGCATTGCCCTCATGTTCATTCATGTCTCCTCGAGCCCCCGCCACCTTTGGACTGCAGTTGAGCACACAAAGCTTTATTTTTCCCACATTTAACAGGGCACATAAGTTAAGTCGTGAGAAAAATGATGAATTCGAGGGCACTGCAACTTTTTTTGTATAGCACATTGTAACAATGGAGGCAATTCAAAGTGCTCCACAAAAAGAAAGGAAAAGGAAATTTAACAGCAATTTAGAACATTGATTTAAATATTAAAAACAGTCATTAAAACGTGGTCCCATTAAAGGCAGAACGGGTGTGAGCTGTCTAAGACCTGCTGACGTTATTGACTTTGCATTACGGGAAGTGTGACTGATCACGGCCCCGTTACAAGGAGCGGATCTCAGGCTCATCGATGTTTTCATTCACTCATTCAGTTCTTTACCCTCCAGCTTTTCCTCTCAGCGTCTCCCGACTCGGCCCGCGCTGTCTCCTTCAACTTCTAGAATTGGCATGACGTGTAATCAAATACAAATGGCCTTTCTACGTTTCACAAATACAAACGTTCCATGGAATCGCGGTCAGACTCGTCCTGTAAACAGTTTTACGGCCGCGTCCTTCATAATGGAGGTCTATAATGGTGGAAATGATTTCTAGGGCCAGTGGGGATTTCTATTGTTGTTGCGGTTCCCCGAGTGGCCGCGCTGACAAATTGGCTGGAAGACTGAGTGATGTCGTATCCAGCTCTCGTATTACATCCATGTGTCTGACTCCTACCGGCGGCTGAAAGGCCTTTGCTGCTCCCAAGATGTTTTTCCTCTTTCAGCTGAAACTATGAGCTATAAATGACAATGATGTACGATAACGGTACAATAATTGGAAGTAACACAAAGAGTGGATGATGTAGCCTGGAGATGTAGCATTCTGCTTTATGGACCCGCTGAGCCGAGACGCTGCGCGAGGACACTAAAGCGGCGCTGTGCGCCCCCCCCCCACCACCACCACCACCACCACCCTTCAGCCCACTACACCACCCTTCAGCTCGTATATCTTCCTACTGTATTGAGTGGCCTTAAGCTTCACCCTTCGCCGTGATCTCGTAGCCTTCAGCGCCTCATCATTTCACTCCCGGCTTGAACCGCTTCACCTTGCTCTTTTGAAAGTCCATCCTATTTGGCTGAAGATAAATGCACCTTGTGCGACCGAACCCCCGAGCGCGTGCGTGTTTTCTGCCGCTGTCTGTTTCAGGTTGGGATTTAAAGTTGCTGTTAACTCTTTTGTAGTCCTCCACCACTGTAGCTCCTGCGACCGCGAACAACGCTAGAGGTAATTATACAGCGTCTCCCATTATTCATCCTTTAAGATCATCATTGTCATCCTGTGCATCTTCAAATCTTAGTTTAGTGTGTGTGTGTGTGTGTGTGGCTCCCTGCCTTCATGCGTACAGAGATCATGGGGGCAGCAGAGATGTGCTGAATACATTTTAATAATCCCAGGGAAGCGTTTTCTTCCTCTGTTAATGAATTATCAAACCATCGGCAGACTGAGCGTCTGCCTGCTCTGAATCCAGATGGCGGCGGTTTTGGATTAGTCACTGAAGCAATTGCAAAACAAGACGTTTTAGGGCGTTAATCAATCAATTGAACCTTGTAATTAGATTGATTTATTAATCATGAATAAAGGTCATTAGCCATCACTTTCATCATCTGTATCATCACACTGAAAAATGTTTAGATGTATACAGGGGATTTTATTTTGTTTGAGTCATCAGCTAAATAATCAAATCATTTTTTAAGTCAGAACCAGGATTTCCAAATTCGCTGTAGCCATGAGTCGTGAAGATCAGAGGTTTTTAGTTGGGGGGGGTCAACTAAAGCGCCAGCGTTTCCGAGATCGGAGTGAGACGAGGAGAAAAGGTGAAGGAGACATTTATGCAAGCGGACAACATATTTGCAGACACGGATATATCTGTCGTAGGCTGGTATTGGTGACTGCAATGGGCTGACGACACTTGGAACAGTTTATAGCCTCGACACCTGCCCGTTTCACGGTTACTGACCCTGCAGCGCTGATGCCACAGTACGGGCTGGTAAGTCTCATCAGGCGCCTTCAGTCCGGGCGGCAACCTACAGTTCAGCTTGAAGTGTCTTAAAATGTGCATTCTCTCAAGTCACCATCACAGGGCTTTTTTGTAAACAAGTTTGATTGTATAAAAGTTCATGAGAAAATCTTTTTCTTGATTCATTCCTTTATTTATTTATTTTAAACCTGAGTTCATGCTTTAACTCAGTAGTTTCATGTCTTTAATACAGCATGATGTTCATGTGTTAAATGATGAGTAATCCATTAATTGTCCAACACAGTCGCTATGCCACTACTCCACATTTGAAATATGATAACTCTGGTTTTTCTGTTCATCCGGCAGTGCGCAAACCAAATGGTGGCGTCGCCATGGATACGTCCACTTCCTGCCTATTTTCCTCTCCCCGGCCCCAGTAAACTAATAGCGACTGCCGCGTTGAGTTCGGTAGATGGCAGGGAAACCAAGAAATTCAGAAAAGTGTTATAAAAGCTGCAGACGCTGCCTGCATATTTTTTGGTTCATGAACCAATTACTAAATAACTGATAAAAATCTGCCAGTTGCAGAAGACATCAGAGTCAGGTTGTTTTTGAAGGCTTTGTTTTTTTTTTTCTTGCACATACTTGAACGTGTGGCCCGCAGCTCCTGTATTTGTTTGTAGGAGGAGCACGGCAGCAGGTGTCTCGCCTATCGTCTCCTCCTTAGATCTTTTGAAACCCGCCAGGTCGACTCAGGTGTCCCGTGTCCCACAGTGCATAACACTGGGCTTGGGCTGGCGAGAAGGGATGCAAACCTAAAAGCTAGGAGAGAAGTAACACGAAGTGTGAAGGCTGAGGGATGATGGGTGTCTGACGTGTAATTGGCACCCTTTTTATGAATCCAGTGCGAGGTAGAAAACCTTTCTTTCTTTTTTTGGGATCTCACAGCATCAGAGAAAAAAGGCTCCGTGCTCAGCGTAATTATCATCAGATCTTGTGAGTCGAAAACACGATGATCAGTGTAATTACCATCACATTGTGGTAGTCGAAAAAAACTAATTTGATGGATCTTATTTCCGAGCCTGCCTGCCATCCCCCCCTCCTGTTTTCCCCTCAATCATGTCTGTGTGCAGTACTTGCGCACACTTTTGTGCATTGATTTTGTTCATAAAAGAAACATCAAAAGTCACGGCAATTCTCTTGTTTTAACGAACAAACAAGCATTTGGTATTGTTATTGTTCTGCCTGGGCCTCATCTTAGTGGCTAAGTGAGCGGGGCCATCCAAAGGGGACGAAGGCATCACATCCCAAAACATCATCATCGTCATATTCCAGCAGCAAACCATGTGTGACAGCACTACATCAGCCAGATCTGCTCTTTCTGTTTTCTGTTGGTTCTGTTTCTTGGCATTTTATGGTCCAGAACAAAACCACAAATGATGACGTGACACAAATAGGGCTGTCACGATATCAAATTTTTGTTGTGCAATTATTGCACCAACATTTATTGCAATATGCGATATTATTGCAATTTTCAGACCATTTTATGCCACTGATAACATAATGACAATATAATAGCATCATGATACAAGTACGCTCTTTCAAAGAACAGAACGTTTTATTCTCCAGAATAGTTAGACATGTGATAGTGAAAAACATATAACCTAAATAAATAAAGCAAAAATAATAAGCGTGAGGGACACGGAGCAGGCGACGCATCGGGCTCGGTGTGTCGGTTCGAGATAATGTGTCCAGCGGAAAAGCTCGGTAGCCGTGGAGGTTTGACACGGGGCTTCGACCGCCAGCAGGGCGACGCGCTCTGCGGCTAAAGAGCCCCGAGCACCAAAGCGCCATGACAACCAGGTCCTACAGAATAAGCATTTGGCCTCCTGTGCCAATGTGTGAGTGTTAACTATTATTTGATCACGCGACTCGTGCTGTACCGACCCCCGGGTGGGTCTCAGTCCTCAGTGCCTCCCTTCAACCAGCTTTGAAGTGCCCTCTAATGACCACTTCCCATCCATCCTTCGATCAGAGGGCCTCTGGCTTTCTCTCCGCTCCCCTGCACCGCCTCGTCCAAATACACACTGTTCCCACTTCCGCCTGGCTTCTCCTGCCCGCCACCCTCCCTGCAGCTTGTCCCCTAATCAGCCCCGGAAGTTCTTACATTTAGCCTCTTACGTTGTCAATCAATTTAATCAGATGTATCGAAGTTGCGATGTGCTTTTGACTTTGCTTTGGAGCGACCTGCAACCGGCCTGCTCACCTCGTGCTTACCTGCCTGCCATTACCAGACGGTTGAAACCCTCCACCCTGCTACCACATACATTGTGTGTGTGTGTGTGTGTGTGTGTGTGTGTGTGTGTGTGTGTGTGTGTGTGTGTGTGTGTGTGTGTGTGTGTGTGTGTGTGTGTTAGAGGTGCAGACCGGAGCAGTTTGGTTGTGCCGTCGTTTTAATACAGTGTATGTTAATTATCAGTTATCCAATGTTATTTTTCATTTAATGGTTAATTTAACCAGCCATTATGCTGGCGATATGTAAACTATCAAGCTTCCGTTATATAAAAAGTCCTGTTCACAATCCTTTAAGGATCATTCCAACTGGTGTCAGTAATGATGATAATCATCATCATGATCATAACAATAATAATGTGAGGTTTATGAGGCTTAGGAGGTGATCAGAACATGAAAATCTCTTGTTGTCTCAACCCTAAAACTGCCGGCCTGCCATCGTCCGCATTTGTGTCACACACACCAGCCTGACCTTTGACGATTGCAAGCTAAAGATAAGATCTAAATTCTGCAAATGGCGGTGAGAAAGTGGACCCCAACATGGCCGCAGGATCGTCACCAAAGACGATGACAGAAAGGAAGAACGAGCTGCATTCGCTGCCACTATCATTAAAAAGCGACAGCTTTCAGAACGCCTCCACGACGTCAGTAACGCTTCAATGCACCCAAAGTATACGGCTACACTTAAGGGTATTTTTAAGAATTAGTTTGGACTTTTAGAATCCCTCTAATCCCTTCACATGGGGTTGGCACGGATTACCATGGTTACACGTCTCCAGCCGGCGAGGGGGCTGTCACCAAGTATGGTCGTAATTACAGTTCAGCTCAGTGCGTCACACTAAAGATGCATACTGCTATTTATTCAAACAACAGGATGATGAGCGATAGTCTGTAGGGCGTAATGTACGATGTCACATGCAGTAAGAGTTTAGTTTTCAGATAATCATTAATTATCCTTATTTTGAGAAGAACTTAATGTGTGGTTTTGTTTCTATTTAAAGAAGAACACGACTGTATCCACGCAACGCTAAGTGGACTGTTTTGGATGTTACTTGTTATTTCAGGAGTAGCATTTTCCCTGTTCCGTGTCCTCTTTTCATTTTGTCTTTATGCTTTTGAATCCAGGACTTGGACTCGGTATTGTCAGCTATCCAAGATTAAAGGGCTGGTATTGGGATCTGGGCTCTGGGAAATCTTAATATATATATCACTAAAAGGTGTAAATGCTTCCGTCCTGCCCGGCGACAACATGCCTAACAGGGCCTAGTGAGTGAAAACACTGTAGGCTGCTGTACATGTTCGAATCCAGATGACCGCTGAGACAAAGCTGCTGTATCATGTTAAAAAGGTAGTGTTTATTTCCTTAATTCTACTGCAACAAAATTTATACGAATACAGAAGAAAAGGGATCTTTGCATGTGAAGAATCCGCCGTCATCTCCAATGCTGAATGGCTTCATTTTGCATGAGCAAAGCCTTTGTGTAAATTGTTGCTCTTTAATCATTTTACCATGAAAATTGACACTATGCAAAAGCTGCTTTTATTATTTTTTTTATTATTTTTTAAGAGGATTATGTGTTCCTCTAATTTCAGATGTGTTCCTGTGTTAAAGTATTGTACTCTAAAGCTCTTATGAACCAAATAAACAACATGAATAGCTAGTAGATCGTCAAATTAGTCATAGTTCTGCAAGAGTGTGGAAACCCTTTTAGTCTCATTGTGTACCCTCAGTTACATAAGGGTTTTCTTCAGGCTCTGTACCGACCTGAAAGCAAAAGCAGTGTGACGCTGAAAGGAGCAGAACGGAAAGGTAAAGAATTCCCTTTGTTCGGGGAAATCAATGCTTCTCTGTGGCTCCATGATGCACACAGCTTCTGACTCAGGGATGGATTTTCTATGTGCGAGTGTGTGCAGTGAAACAGATATTTCATGCATCCGGGTCATGGCTGTGCGCGTGTTTACCATAACATTCTTTTGGAATCCCCTGGTTTACCTGCGGCCAGAAGATAAAAGCCCTTCAGGTCGATGTCCCTCAGGCGTTCTCTTATCTGGCCGCCGAGCGGACTCCTCCTCCTCCTCAAAAGATTCGTAAGCAGGCCAAGGACGCCACAGCCCTTGGATTTTTAATTTTTAATCTAGCACACACATTTGGCAGATAGAACGTGTCTTTCCGGTGTGAGGAGAGCCCCTACAGTGGAATTGTCATCAGAGGCTCTCTGCACGGATTTTACCACATTATCCCTTTTTACTAAGCGAATGGCTTTGTCAGTAAAGGTCAAGGCCTCAGAGCTGACCTGTGCTAACATACTTGAGCTAACTTGCTTTCTAGGGCTGCACAATATTGACGCTTGTAGAGATTTTCGTGAAATTTGTCCTCACACGGAATTAATTGTGTCTTTCACCAATTGGTACTGTACTATTTTAGAGAGGTTGGCTACAGACCTCTCAGCAGCACATATTACATTATTACATTACATGTCATATAGCAGACGCTTTTATCCAAAGCAATTAACAATACAAACTCAAAAGAACAAGAAACAAAGTGCAATTTCATCAAATGAGCCAATTTACTACACCTATCTATAGCCAACTTGCTATAGATAGGAACCATTATAAGTACACTACTATTTAGTGTTTTTAGTAAAGGTGTAGTCTGAAGAGGTGTGTCTTTAGTTTGTGGCAGAAGACTGATGTCATCGGAGAGCTCGTTCCACCATTTAGGAGAGTAGTGATCTTAATAATAAACACTGCTCTATTAGTCCCCGTCTTAGCAATAACTCAGAGAGCCTTAATGGCTGTTGGATAGTTCCTGTTTATTCTCTAAATTGTCAATTTGTTATAAAATGTAGGGCTGCAGTGAACCAAAGAAAATCTGTTAATAGTAATCAATCGTTTGTTCAATGGTTGAAGAAAAATAAAATCTTCCCTGAGGCCTAAGTGAATTGTGAATTAACATAAATTGCCCCAATTTGTTTTTGTTTTCACGTGATCCAAATGTGGAATACTGCTCTTTTCTTTAATCATTTGTCAACGGGTCTTTAGGCAAATTGTCCGTTCGCAGCTCTAAAGGTTATGCGCTGCTGACACGTCTTTAACACAAATAGACCTTGGTTTTCTATTCATGTGGCTATTTTTGATTGAGTTTACTGGAGGTTACATACTAACTGGTTTCTTTTCAAATGGCAGCACTGCTCTTCAGTATTTTTCACTTACATCCAGCGCAGACACACAGTACCTGTCTTTGGCTTTACTTCTATTCACGTTACACCGTGTGGCATGTTTACGCGTGTGTGCGACCGTGATGTCTGTCCTATACCAACCGTACTGGCATGTGAACCAGCACGAGGAAGGTCTAACTACACATATATACAAATGGGTACGTTGACAGATCTACCATAAGGTAGGCCTGCTATCACTTCCAGTGCTGCTCTTCAATGAATCCCAATCTAATCCAACCTGACGGCTCGTAACGGCCTCTGATTTTTAATCTCTTCTCATCATGGGCCCACTTGGCTCTTGGGCCCTCACATTACTGAACTAGCATATAAATGAAAGACTATAATTGATCAATTAACATGGACAGAGACAAGTTAGTATCAATTTTGAGGCAGAACGTGCGGCACCGGTTGTGAAAGCCGTCTCGTTCCTTGGTGCCAGTGTGTGAAGGAACGTTGTTTGTTGATGACAGCGACGACCGTGTGAGGAGGACAAGCGTCTTTGAGGTCTTGGCTTTCTGTTGTCTTTAGCTGTTTCTCGCGGTCCCCCTGGAGTTGCTTATACAGCCCTATTAGAGCCTTTTCCGAAGCTCCAGCTGTTTGATTTCCAGTTTAACAACTTAGCTGTTTTGCTGCCTGGTCTCCTCCGTCACCTTCTGCACCTGCGATGGATCCCAGCAGCCCCGGGACCCTCCCAGCGATGCCTTTGTTCCCACCAGACATGGTAATGAAGGTGGCAACGTTGAGCCAGTTGAAATGGAGCATCTCCCAAAGGGGACGTCTTAAGTTTTAATTAGCAACGTTAATGAGGCAGAGTGGGATTAACAGAGTCGATGACACAGATGCAAAAGAAAAGTATCCCATGTGATGTTGATAGTGAGAGATCGCTGTGTATCATTATTCAGGTTTTTCATTGATTTTGTATTTGGTGTTCTCCTGCGACCGTTTAGCAAGTGGCTTCTCATTGAACCCGTCCTCGACGCCGTCATGGACTAGAATAACGGACGTGTCTCCTGCAGGCGTCTCGGTATTTCAACAAAAAGCGTTGGCACACTATTTCCCTGAACATTGTATGATAATAACTATGCAAAGCTGTGATTTGGTGTCCGTGTCTCCGCTATGGTTACTGGCAGCGGCCCTTTTTACACCATACAGGCTGGTGGGCGCTGGACTTAAGGAGACCCCTGAATGTGATTGGTGTAACCACAGAGAGATTTAGTGGAAGAGAGAGTTTGTGTCACAGGGGGACGGCAGTCAAAGTCTAGTTTCTTTTGTAGTGGAGACAAAGCCAGAAAACAAAAAGGAGGCTCTCATGGGATGCCGGCTTTTATACTGCCGCAGCTCTCTCCGGCGCTCACTGCCTTTTCATCGCTATTAAATCCACCTTAATATCTGATGATCACTAATTTCAGCCAAGACACTGCCAGTGCTATCGATTAGGTGGCCTATTTAATCGTGATCACATCCCATCGTGACCTACGATGGCAACTTATTACTGTGTTTCCGAGCGGACACAGCGTCTCTTACATAAGAGCTGTTTTTCGGCCGATGGCCATGTACCCTGCTTTTAATGATTTATAACCCTCCAGTGAGCGTGCGCCCCACTCCACCTGTAAGTGGCTGAGTAAAGGCAGCCTCTGGTTCCTCTATATCTCTAATCTCTTAATGGCAGTTCTGTCCTTGTTTCCTTCCTTCCTGCATACGTAGTGGGGCCACACAACTTTAAAAGGAAAGTTTGCCACAACTCCAATAAGAGGAAACAATGAGGAAACCGGCAGCAAGAAGCTACTTTTTAACTGAATAGAATGGAGGGAAAGGTACAATTTGAGACAATTGAGGACGGTGAGGGGAAGAAGAGCTGGTTAGGGGGGTGACATAGTAGCTGTGGGGCATCGGCTGATAGATCGGTGAAGGCTACCGGCTCCTTCCTGCCAAACGACCAGAGGACAAAATATATTTAACATCACACTGAGATGGTGTGTGTGTGTGGATTTGTCTTTATTTTCTCAAAGTTGAAGGAGAGGGCTTTTTTTTCTAAAAGCACTGCCCTCTGCAAAGTCACAAAATTGTTCTTGCAAAGCTCCAGAATGAAAACGACTGCCCACACACATTCGAATGTGCTCACAAAATAGCCGCACAACCTAACGCAATGTTCCAATACACTGCTCCAATGTGACTGTATAATATATGCGTGTCCTCCAACCTTTCTCCCCCAGGACGCCGAGTGTAAGTCTGCAGGGGTTCACCATGGTGCAAGAGAAGACTGATGGGAAAGACGTGATGCTTGCACCAATCCAACAAAACAGACCCGCGGTAAGAACACCACCTGCATGACGCTCTCCCACGTCAACCAGCAGACACGCCACATGTGCCTCCCTTTGTTTGATGTTTCTCCAAATCACAGGTTGCAATATATAAATAAAGCATGCTCCTCCAACAGAGAGCGACGTTTTTTAACATGAGTTTCTAATAAAATCAATTTCTAGTTCCAGGTCTTCTTGTCTACAGAAGAGGGTAATAATCAGCACATAATGTAGGAAAAGCACGAGAGATCGTCCATAAAATACAGTTGCTTTCAATAGGGACTCAACCCGTGTTAGGTATAAATTAAAGGGTTCATTTTCTCTCAGAAGACAAAAAATGCAATGTGTGCTGTATTTATGACGATATCACTCTCTCCTTCAAGTGAAATTTACCCATAAATCACATATTGATCTCAAGGAGCTCAAATCTCTGGCATAGAAAGGCCTTTTTTATTTTTTTGTACCGTCTCACTAGTATAGTTATTTTTTTATAGTTATATAGTTATTTGAAATATTGACGGTTCTGTCTAAGCTTTTTCAAAACCGTAATGTTTTTTCGTAGATAATCGACTTTTTCTTGCTATGGTAGTAATTCATTCAGCTGCCCCGTTTTCTGGAATCCATCATCGTCATTCAACCTCGAGAAAGTGTTATTGATTTTTAGGAGATTCATTAGCTCATTTAGTCTTAACAGGGTAATCAGTCTGAATCCTAACTAAAACCTCATTTCAGGCACGATAATGGCCCACACGCACACGTGATCATTGATGGGAAATGTTGCATAACGCAGATATTTGTAAAACCGGCCAGCTGCAGGAGAGCTGAGGTCTGATTAGTATACAGTACACAGTCTGGCCTCCGCGTCAGCACATGAGCTGCTTATACCTGATGTGCTCTGATTGCTTGAGACTGCTTCTAATATTGGTGCCCTATTAATATTTACACCACTGAGTAGCACGCTCCCATGGATTCAGAGGTAACGCAATCACAGCAACACATAGATCACAACAAATTTCCAATCAAACCGAGAGCAAGCATTGAAACAGGCTATTCTTATATTACCAGTGCTTGAAATATCAACAGTGACATATTTACTGTCGTAACCATGTGAATCTGTGTACAAATGGAGCAGGTCAGTATATAATTTTAGCCTGACCTTTTTTTTGTTGCAAGATGTACTGAGGAAATAAATGGGCAGTGAAAATCTTCCCAGTGGCAGAAGAGAGACTAAAGCTGCATGTTCACTCAAGGATCTGACTTGTACTTCTCTGAATTAGACACAGCAAGGTCACCATGAAATACGGCAAACTACCTCTGATGCCGTCTAGCAGGCCTGAAATAGAGCTGAGAGCTTTTTTAGAGGCGAGAGGACGTCATCGACAAAGGTGTTAATTAGTCTTGCCTCACTGACATCCAATAAATGTGGTGGACAAGATAATAAGACATCCGCGGTTGAGATCTTTGGTTTGTGGGGTTTATTTTATGTTCTTTTCCTCTCAGTTGTCATGGGAAAAGAAGATCGGGAAAAAGATGAAGATGGTGACTCCCTGCCTGGGCAGGTTCAGGCCGGTGGTTGGCCAGTGTTGTCACCAGTGCACCCCGGACAGTCTGGTGAGGGGGGACGACGACTGGGAGGGGGAGGGAGGGAGAGGGACAGAGGAAAGGTAATTAGTTGCTGTTATTCTGCTTCGATCATGTATGGGGGAGGGACGCCCCGCCTCAAGTCCCAAAGTCGTTCTCCTCTGCTCCGATGGGCACGGAGTTCGGCTCCGATGGACACACACATACACACACACACACACAGACACATAGACAGACACGTGTGCGCACACACTTGTAAGCACACTCCCACCAGCGGGCAGAGCGCGCACGCTGGAAAAAGAAAACGTTGGCGCCCGTCCACACCACCACCACATAGTCATATATATGTGTAATGTACTGCAACAAACTGTGATTTTGCTAGTGAGGTCTCTGTAGACGCCACCATCCAGATGGCATCCCTCACCTGCATGGGCCTTTTTTTTTTTTCAATACAACAAATGATATGTGGTTTTATCTTGACGGCCACCTCGTCTGTGTCACGACCGGACGGTGGACGGGAACCCAAATGCACGACTCACACAACGTGGTGCGAAAAAAGAATCAAAGTTTATTAACAAAAGGACAGGGCATGGCCGCTGAAATAAAAATCACTCGTGGGCGAGGAAAAAACCGATCAAGAGACAAAAACTGAAAGCAGGCTCAATTAAGGTGTCGACAAAAAACGAGGCAAGACTGTGGACATACGTAGCGCTGGCACGGTGGCTTGGGACAAGACGAACTGGCACAGGACAGAGGGAGACTCAGACAATATATACACACACATAGGGGAAGTGCACAGGTGGAGACAATCAGGGGAGGGGCGACAATCACACCGACACAAGAGGAAGGGGAAAGTTGCCTGAAACAAGGGGAAGGTTCATTTTCCAAAATAAAACAGGAACTCACGAGACGGACACGAGACAACCTAACTAACATCTTTTTCTGGACATGACAGTACCCCCCCCTTTAGGGACGGCTCCTGACGGACTTTTGCGGTTGTTGAAGTCCCTGATGAGTGCCGGGTCCATGATAAAGCTGGACCGGACCCAGGAACGGTGCTCCGGACCATAGCCCTTCCAGTCAACCAAGTATTGGTGTCCCCTTCCGCGTTTGCGTACGCCCAAGAGTCGCTTCACTGGGTAGACCGGTCCCCCATCAACCATCCGGGGAAGTGGCGGAGTTGCGGCTCCGGGCACCATAGGGCTCTCTCTAACTGGTTTCAGCTTCCCCACGTGAAAAGTAGGGTGCACCCTCAGGGATCTGGGAAGGCGCAGACGAACAGAGACAGGGTTAATTACTCTTGACACGGGAAACGGACCCACAAACCTAGGAGCTAGCTTCCGGGAGGCAACATGGAGTGGCAAGTCCCGTGTGGAGAGCCAGACTTTCTGGCCCGGCTGGTATGTCGGAGCTGGCTGGCGCCTCCGATCAGCGACCTTCTTCATGCGCGCCGCGCTGCGAAGGAGGATGCTGCGGGCAGCTGCCCAGATTCGGCGGCAACGCCGGACCATGGCATGGGCGGAAGGGACGACGACCTCCTTCTCAGTATCTAGAAACAGAGGCGGTTGGTAGCCGAAGGCGCACTGGAAGGGGGTCAGCCCCGTGGCTGCTGTGGGGAGCGTGTTATGGGCGAATTCAACCCAGGTTAGGTGTTTGCTCCAGGATGACGGCTTCTGGGATACCAGGCAACGAAGACTCGTTTCCAATGCTTGGTTAAGGCGCTCAGCCTGTCCATTGGCCTCTGGGTGGTATCCGGACGTGAGACTGACCGTGGCCCCGATCAGTTTGCAGAATTCAGTCCAAAAACGGGATACGAATTGGGGCCCCCGGTCTGACACCACGTCCCTCGGGAACCCATGAATGCGAAAAACGTGGTTGAGCATGGTTTCGGCAGTCTCCTTGGCTGACGGAAGTTTAGGTAGGGCTATGAAATGAACCATCTTTGAGAATCGATCCACCACTGTGAGGACAGTGGTGTTACCTTGAGAGAGCGGGAGACCAGTGACGAAGTCCAGCGAAATCTCAGCCCAGGGTCGACTGGGCACCGGGAGTGGTTGCAGCAGCCCTGTGCGTGCCTGGGAGGAGGTCTTGTTCCTAGCACAGACGGGGCACGCACCAACATACTCCCGGACCTCGCGTTCCATGGCGGGCCACCAGAACCTTTGTCTGATGGCATATATGGTTCTCCTGATCCCTGGATGGCAGGTGAGCTTTGAGGTGTGAGCCCAATGAATCACCTGTGGGCGCATAGTTGCCGGAACAAACAGGCGATTAACTGGACAACCACTAGGTGTAGGGTTCTCACCATTAGACCGCTTCACCTCTGATTCTATCTGCCATGTTACCGCTCCTACCACACGGTGCGGTGGCAGCATTGGTTCTGGTTTCTTGGCAGTGGGCTCGGGGTTGAACAGACGAGACAGGGCGTCCGGCTTGGTGTTCTGGGACCCCGGCCTGTAGGATAAAACAAAGTTAAAGCGGTTAAAGAACAGAGTCCATCTGGCTTGGCGAGAGTTCAAACGCTTAGCCTTGCGGATGTACTCAAGATTTTTATGGTCAGTCCAGACAATAAACGGGTGTTGGGCCCCCTCCAGCCAATGTCTCCACTCCTCTAATGCCAGCTTTACCGCGAGCAACTCACGATTACCAACATCGTAATTCCGCTCCGCCGGTGAAAGTTTTCTGGACAGGAAGGCGCATGGATGTAGTTTGTGGTCTTCTGTCGATCGTTGAGATAGGACCGCCCCCACACCGTCGTTGGAGGCATCCACCTCCACCACAAACTGTCGGCTGGGATCTGGAACCGTGAGGATGGGGGCCGTGGTGAACATCTCCTTGAGTCGGGTGAAAGCCACCTCTGCTTGGGGAGACCATAGAAACGGGGCTTGGGGAGAGGTGAGAACATGGAGAGGAGATGCTATGGCGCTGAAGTTTCTGATAAACCGTCTGTAAAAGTTCGCAAAACCCAGGAATTGCTGAACCTTCTTACGGTTATCAGGTGTAGGCCACTGGGCCACAGCGCTGACTTTAGCCGGATCCATTTGTATCTTTCCAGGGGCTATGACAAAGCCCAGGAAGGACACAACGTTGGCATGGAATTCACTCTTTTCTGCTTTGACATAAAGATGGTTCTCCAGCAGACGCTGGAGAACCTGCCGAACATGGCGAACATGAGTGTCTCGGTCAGGGGAGAAAATCAAAATGTCATCTAAGTAGACAAATACAAACTGATTAAGGAACTCCCTAAGAACATCGTTTATCAACGCCTGAAATACGGCCGGGGCATTGGTCAGGCCAAATGGCATCACGAGGTATTCGTAATGGCCCGAGGGGGTGTTAAAGCCGGTCTTCCACTCATCGCCCTCTCTAATACGGACGAGATGATAAGCATTGCGCAAGTCTAGTTTGGTGAAGATTCTGGCTTGTTGCAACTGTTCAAAGGCCGATGACATGAGGGGCAGGGGGTATCGATTCTTGATAGTAATGTCATTTAATGGTCCATAGTCAATGCAGGGTCTCAGGGAACCATCCTTCTTCCCCACAAAAAAGAATCCTGCTCCTGCTGGAGACGAAGAGGGACGTATGAGTCCTGCTTTTAATGAAGCCTCGATGTATTCAGTCATGGCTACTTTCTCAGGGCCGGAGATGGAATAAAGTCTCCCCTTCGGAATGGGCGCACCCGGGATAAGGTCAATGGGACAGTCATAAGGACGATGGGGTGGTAGGGAAGTGGCCTTACTCTTGCAGAACACCTCCTCAAGATCGTGATAACAACTGGGAACGGAGGTCACATCACGCAAGTTGTCTGTGTGGGTCGGAGCTGAAGCCGATACAAGGTCCCCAATGACTCCAATCTCCACTTCTTGGCCAGGAACCCGGTCTAGCCCCCCCCGCTTCCCTCCCCAGCTTATGATCCTCCCAGAGCACCAGTCAATGTGGGGGTTGTGTTTTTTGAGCCAGGGGAACCCCAAAATCAGGGGGTGTTGGGCCGAGTGGAACAGATGAAACGTCACTAGTTCGTGGTGGTCCCCGATGCGTATAGCCACAGGTTCAGTCACATGTGTTACATTAAAAATAAAGCTGCCATCCAAGGCGCTGGCTTTCAACGGCTGGTTCAAGGGAGCTGACCTAACTCCCATTTGGTTGGCAAAACCCCAGTCCATGAGGCTTTCATCAGCCCCAGAGTCAACCAGTACTCCCATTGAAACTGTGGTGTCATGGTGGCTTACCTGGATCTTCATCAGGGAGCGGGAGGAACTGCCCGATGAGGCGAAGCGGTTCGACAGGGGACTCTTCTTCCCCTGGTGGGTTGTCCTCCTCGCCGGACACCCTACCACTAGATGTCCTTGTTCCCCGCAGTAGAAACACCTGCCTTCCTGCAGGCGGCGTCGTCGTTCTTCAGCGGACAAACGAGCCTGTCCCAGCTGCATGGGCTCCTCTGGATCACGCGAAGAGACAGCTCTCCACTGGACCGGCGACGGTAGGGGGGAAACGACCCTTGAGTTTGTTGAAGGGAGACCTCGGTCCTGCATTCGTGTCTTCAAACGATGGTCTGTCCTAACAGCCAATGCGATGACTGCGTCGAGGTCCTCAGGCAAATCAAGGGGAACTAACAGGTCTTGGATGGGATCCGAGAGTCCTGAGATGAATGCATCATACAATGCCGTGGCATTCCATCCGCTATCTGCTGCTAGTGTGCGGAAGCGGATGGCATAGTCTGAGACAGAGTCCATACCTTGGCGGATAGTGTTCAGCTCCCGGGCTGTCTCTCTGCCGGATGTCGTGGGGTCAAACACCCTCCTCAATGTCTCGGTGAACCGAGCGAGTGATTGGCAGCTTGGTGAAGCTCTGGACCATTCCGTGGTTGCCCATACTTTCGCTCTCCCCGTGAGATGGGAAATCATAAATGCCACCTTGGACCTTTCTGTGGGGAAGGCTGAGGGCAATTGTTCATAGTGCATTTCACAGTTAACTATGAAGGACTTGCATTCCCTAGACTCACCGGAGAACTTCTCAGGTGGGGCAAGGCGAATTGCCTGACTGTGGGGAGCTGGAGCTGGTGGTGCGTCGGCGGCCGCCAGCACGGGCGAGGCTGATGGTGCTTGGTTCAGATGGGTGAGCATCTGATGAATCTGGTTAGATAGGAGATTCACCTGGGTCGTCATGGCGGCCTTGAAGTCCTCCTGCCCGCTTGCCAGCCCTTCCACTCCATGTTGCAGGGCGGACAATTGATCCTCCTGCTGCTTAAGGCGGTTACCTTGAGCGCCAATGGCTGCCTTTAGGTTATCCGAGTCTGCTGGGTTCATGCTGGCCAGTTCGTTCTGTCACGACCGGACGGTGGACGGGAACCCAAATGCACGACTCACACAACGTGGTGCGAAAAAAGAATCAAAGTTTATTAACAAAAGGACAGGGCATGGCCGCTGAAATAAAAATCACTCGTGGGCGAGGAAAAAACCGATCAAGAGACAAAAACTGAAAGCAGGCTCAATTAAGGTGTCGACAAAAAACGAGGCAAGACTGTGGACATACGTAGCGCTGGCACGGTGGCTTGGGACAAGACGAACTGGCACAGGACAGAGGGAGACTCAGACAATATATACACACACATAGGGGAAGTGCACAGGTGGAGACAATCAGGGGAGGGGCGACAATCACACCGACACAAGAGGAAGGGGAAAGTTGCCTGAAACAAGGGGAAGGTTCATTTTCCAAAATAAAACAGGAACTCACGAGACGGACACGAGACAACCTAACTAACATCTTTTTCTGGACATGACAGTCTGTCTTTGTGTGCTCTTCTGTCGCGCCGCAGCAAAAGGAGCCTGGGCCGACCTCTCCCCTCGGCTTTAAAAACCTGCTGAGCATCGAGGAGACGCAGACCAGGTATTGATGACATCCACGGCTTTCAGGCAAACAAAAAACGCAGCGGTCTCCGAACGCACTCGCCCTGTCAAAAATGTCTGCGCTCTTCTGTGAGTGTGTTCTTGTGCTGCAGGTATCGAGGCTGGCTGGTGCGGAGGGTGTGCTGCCTGCTGTTTGTGAGTGGGTGCAAGATTTACGCCAACCCTGTTAGCAACAGACTGGACCGAGTCTGTCGGAGCCAAAGGTACCGGAGGAGGAGGAGGTGGAGGAGGAGGGGGTTGGAATACCTGCAGCGAGTAAATAAATGAAAGGCATAGATACAGAAAATAAAAGGCTCCTACAGTTCTAGAGAGAGGGAACCAAAAAGGAGAGGAGATGAGAGGCGCTAACAGAAAATGAACAGCGCCTTTTGGTTCTGTGCGGAGACAATAAACACTCTGCCCCATCTGTCGACGTGTGTCTTCTTCTCATCTCTTGTTGTCTCTCCCTGGGTGTCATTGAGTTGAACCTTTTATGTAAGGTGGCCTCCTGACTCGGGGATGTGGTTGTTGTCTCACTGGAAGGCATTTTTGTCTTCACCAAGCACAGAAGAGGCTTTGTGAGGTTTTAACCCTGCTGTCCTGTGACCATGTGTTTCAGGGTGAAGGAGGCGCTCACAGCGGAGCACAATGCGCAGGAGGGGAGAGACGGCCAAGGGCAGCTCAGCCGCCTCTCGACACTCCCCCCCATCGTTAACACCTGCATCTCCCCTGGCTTCTTGCGGTGCGCTGGGCAAGATTCAACGATGTCTGTTTATTGTTTACGTATTGATTACTTTTTGTATTCAAGCAAGCCTTTCACTGCAACAAGGAATAACTAGGAGATGAAGCGTTGTGAGGTTCAGTTCAGTAACTTTTTTTGTCTCAGCAAAAAAAAAAGCATCAATACAATCCACTAATGCTTGGTTCACAGTAGCAGCGATCAAAGCGAAACGCTCAGGCGTGCAGAGCTACGTTGTTGCCCGAGTCGCAGTTAAAGTGCCGCTCAAGCGCTTGTTGATAGTCGTTTTTAAACAGCGCCGGGGAAAACAAGACGCGCGAGACTTCCCAGCTGAGCGATTCTTCGGCGGCCGTCACTGTTACGCAGCGTCCTGTGTTTGCCGTGACAACGACTTGTAGCCTGAGGCTGTGTCACTCATAGCAACACACATGGAGACGCTCCAGGATTCCAGCGGGAAAACCCTCCTCGCAGGATGAACTGTTTGGTGTTTGAAGTTCAAAGGTTCCCATGACGTCACTACGCGTTCTTGTCCAAAACTCAAGGTGGTTATGACAATGTGACAAAAATATTTAATGGGAAAAAATTATTTGAAAAAATAAGGGCTGGCATGGATGTTAATTGCAACCTAACTGGTTTGCTACAGAACCGTGGGGCGGAAATTCTAGTTCTATTTCTTCCTTACTGACCGCCAGAGGCAGTCTACTGTTTCGCGCATGCACAGGTCAAGTATTTATACCTTTATAAGTCACCTATGACCTCGGATGACCCCCCCGTCATATATGTACATACTAAGAACTCCGGCGGTCATCCAGGATCCATAGAACATGAGCAAAATAAAAATCTATCTTTCTCTGAATCAACACTTTGAATAGACTAAAATCTGTGGTATTTCTACAGACAAAGGCAGGGTGCAGCGCTGTCCTGTTTCACAAACCTGGATTCTTGTCTAAAAGACATTATTGAGCCAAATTGTTGCTACAGCAGACATCTTTTCTGTGTAACAATGGGCATACACACCATCCCGCTTGAGTAATGTTTGTTTTTAAAAAAAACAGCTACCGGCTGTTTCAGGGAACTCTATATTCTTGGCTTGTTACTTTTTACTGAAAACAAATGTGCTCGTGGACTGAGAGGCGAGAGGTTTTTCTGTTTTGCCGGAGAATTTTGGTCTTTTCGCAGGATTTCTCGATGGTAACAAAAGTGCAGACCACTGCCAGCCTTATCCCCTAAAAGTGCCGTGCCCTAGGGCATCCGCAGCCGGCGCTGTGGAGAAGACGACACGCAGAGCGGGGGAATTTTTAGCTGTGGCGAAATCGGAAACCGTTCACAGAGCGATAAAACAAACTGTAACATCGTCTGTGCAGAAAATCAACATCAACATTTTGATCTGACACCCCCGGATGCCCCGAAAATGACTCATATCTTCCTGCCGCTCCACAGCAGAACAGTAAACAAAAAGCAGCAATGACAACAAATGGAAAGAAAAAGAAATTGCTCTGCTTTCTAAACCTGGTGCCACGTGGGAGAGACGCACACCAAGAAATGGTTCTCAACCACTGCGCTGCTCGCCGTGTGGGATGTTTGTCAGCGTGCGCATGTTAGCACCCAGAGGCACGCGACTACCCGCCAGGTGCTCGCCGAGATGATTGTGAGCAGCTGAGGCATCCACCTGTGGACGGGCGGCGCGTGCTGCTCACTCCCAAAGTCTTTGTTTTCTGCTGGTGTCTGGAGAAATGTCGTGGACGCTCGTGGCTTTAAATGAACTTTTTAGGCTGTCTCCACAATCTCTCCACAAAATCTGCCTGGCACTGTCTTTCTTCTCCTCCCCCTCTCCGGCATTCACAGCCTCGGCCTCAGTCTCTATCTGCAACTGTCACCCTAACACACACACACACACACACACACACACACACCACTCTTTATCGCTTTCCATTTTGCGTCTTCCCTGTGTCATCAGTTTCTCCCTCGACCTTATCCGTCTCCTCTCCACGTTGTCACACTCCCATCTATCTTGTTTACATGTCAGCCTCAGCTCCATCCTTTTGGCGGCCTTTTCTTCTTCTCGCTGTTAAGCCGTGTCTTATTCCCTTGTGGACATTTTCATCATCTCCTGTCATTAATTATTTTTTTCTCCTCTTCTTTTCATACATGTCCCCCCCCCCCCCCTCTTCCCCTGGCTAGATTCCTGAGCTGGGTGATGTTGAAGATGTTTTCCTCCGTGTTTGGCAGTATCCAAGTTAACCTCGACCATCTGAGGGCTCTGCACAGAGCCTCACAAGAGGTGCGAGTATCTACAAACACGCACATACATATGCACACCAAATCGCCATAACTTATTTAATACACGGATGATTAAATGTGCTGGCATGAGCTGCTGCCCCCCTAAGGGTGTCAGCTCCTCATGCGAAACATGCAAAGCATAATTTGAATCCAATAATTTATGCTAGCATGATGTTTTGGCTCCGCGCACGTCCACGTTCAGGATGTGCTCAGCCATCTAATGAGATGGTGAACAAATTACGGCCTCGTGTTTACAAAGCCCTGACTGAATGTTTCATATATAAGGGTACTCTTTAGTGCAGTAAATGTACGGCGGATTTTTAAAGTCTGGAAGAAAAAAAAAAGGGGAAAACACTGAAGCTTTCTAGTTTCTTTCTTGCCACGTTATTTTTAATTATTATTTTTTCTACAGAAGACTACACAGCTGTAATTACATGGTTGACTAAATAAGCGCAAGTAAATAAGACCGAGTCGGGCTTCTGCTGCAGAGGCTGAAGACGGGCATGAATGAATCCAGTGAGCTATGGCGTTAGTTTAGATCTCTAAACTAGATGCACTCTATTACGTGAAGAAAGGCAAATCCACACAGGAAATTGATCTGTTGAGGCTTGTGATTTTCAGTTGTTGTTGGCTCACTTCCAGGGTTCTCACATCCTCTGGGTTGTCTCCCATTTTTTCGGTTTATTTTGTTAATTTTGAAAACCCGTAAAGAATGGGGGAATTGTGAAAATGTGTTTTTAGTTCTGGATTGATAACGTTAATCTGTTTACCGTACAATGTGTGGTCTGTAAATAATCCGTGCAATGAGACACTCGTATGTGACGTGACGTCCATGTCTTCATATAACACATTGATTTTTTTGCTGTTATTTACACATGAAAGTAATTCATGTTTATCCATTTTTAACATGGCTTTGAAAGGAGTATATAGTTAATAGATATTTTAGTTTTGTTGTGGATTTCAGTGCATTTTTTAAGGTACACAATCATCATTGATTGTAATCATGTTTTATCTTGACTTTCCTTAATAAATAAATAATATATATATATATATATATATATATATATATATATATATATATATACATTGAATAATTGATTTTGCAACAGTCTCCTCCCATTTTATATTCCACATCTGTAATTGGGGAAAACAAGTCCATTCAAAATTCCTCAGAATGAACAAGACACTGGCATTTTGCAGCTCACTCAGTCCCTCAAACGTTCTCCCCACGCACAACCTTAATATCTGCGTGAATGGTTTTAAATGTTCCGTTTTCTTTCACTCTCCTGATTCACTGTGGAGCGTGATAATAATATTGATTGAATATGAGTCCCCAGAAACACACTCCGAACCCGTGTGCCACCTGCGCACAGTAGACCATTGTTGGCCATAATCAATGGTAATGTGAAGAATCCCGTTGATCCAAATCTGCTTCTCTTCTCTAATGCAGGGATCCCCGCTGGTTTATGTGCACGTGCGTCAGTGCGCCGCGGACTTCGCTCTCATCCCTCTGGTGCTCTTTTGTCACAACTTGAGGGTCCCATACACTGTTTGTCCACTCCACATTAAAAGCTCATTTATAAGGTATGGACACAAACACACAAAGCCCCACATAGAAAACCGTATCTTCCCACATACATGATGCAAATTTATTTCAATTCGAACCTCATGATGGCATTGTGGGGAAAGTTCAAGAGAACCCGTACAGGAAGATTAATCCTCTGGGTACCATGCGTCTCTTAGTTATGTGTCCACCCCATAGATCAATCCTGCAGAAAGTCGGAGTGGTCCTCCTGCCGTCTTCTGCACTGACAGAGCAGGATGCTGAGACGGACCCTCTGTACTCACCCGTCATGACCTCTGTAAGTCTTACTCCACTTACTGTACACAACCTTTTTGGGTGAGATAAAATGTGCCGATGTTCCTCTACATTAAAGGTCTTTCGGTATTTAAGTAAAACCTCATGGTGGTTTCTGGGTGAAAAGGTTAAGTGGATCAGTCCTGTAAGAGTAAACCCCTGGGGACCATGAATATCTGAACCAAATCGTTGCTTAAATACTGTAAGTGAAGTAGTCTGGTACAAAGTGATACACCAACGACGTCATCCCCGGAGTGAGGGAGCCGGTTAGTTAAAAATAATTATTTTATATATGTCAATCAAAGACTCATTCGGAGAAGCTACATAAAGCTAATTTAGCCGGCAGCGTTGATTGGAGCTCGTGGCGTTGGACGACTACTCCTTCCCACAACAACTACCCAATGACAAACTTTCTGTTTCAATTCAAATGTGCGATGACACTTTTGAGCCACAGACTTTTTACAGCCGTCAACACACATACAAATTCCCGCTTCAACAGTCAAAAGCTCATTCAGGTTTCATGTTCCCTTTTCTGAGAGTTGCAAGCCGTGAAAACATCCCCTCGGCACAATCCTTACCAGCATGACAATCGGAGCGGTTGCTCATTAGCTTCTCAATTGAAGCCATAAACATCCTGTTTACATATGAATGTAATCGAAGCGCCGGGTCACGAATCAGAAAACCCGCCGCTAATGCATTTTGGTGTAAATAAAAAAGAACCCTCACAGATGGCACGTAATTATATAAAATTGCAGGGTGAGCAAGAGATACCTGTCATTGTAATTTGGCTGTTTAGCGTTTGTCATTCGGGTCCAATTCCTACTCACTGGCGTACACACTTTTCCTTTCCCTTCACGGTGGAGTGTTATCACAGTCAGACCCTCACTCAGAACACAACCTGCCCCCTCCCTCATGCCCCCGGTCTCATCCCACTTTCTATTCATTGTCAAAATGACCAAGCAGCTTGAGGTTTGCTTCCAAGATTGTAGCTTTTGAGTTGGCTGGAGTGACAAAGCAATGAGGAGAGGGTGGATGAACTAGAATAATGGTGGTTAGCTTGATTGTGTGAGCTTGGCAGGTCTGAGCGGGCTGTTTCTTTTTTTATAGGAAGGTAATTTGCTTTTTTTTGGCCTTGTTTTGGAGACTAATGTGGTCTGTATTGATGGCTCCCTGCTCTCTCTCCTGCCTCCTCTTGCATCCATCACACTTTCCTCGTGTGCCTTCTTTCTTCTCTTTGCCTAATGCCCTGTTTATTGTTGTGTTTTTTATCAATGATCAACACCTGCTCATCATCAATATCTTCCTGTCTATACCCGCAGGGGAGCTCTCCTGCGTAGTTGATCAAATTGTCTGAAGATGTATTTAATTTAGTGAAGCTACCGACGTTGTTAAGATCAACATTGTGCTATGGAGCTCGATTGCACGGCGCAGTCAGGCATCAATCTACAGGACTACAGCCACAGTGGAAAATACGCAGGTTGTTTATAAGTGAAGTAGCAAGTTTTTAAAATTATTTTCCATTTACCATCCATGGGAGTAAGCCCATTGGCTGTGCATGTGAAGGCAGGCTTGTTTATTGGCTCTATTTCAATGTTAATAGACCATTTATTATTTATTGAGTGTAGGCCTGCTTAGCTGCTGCTCAATGGTAATTGAATTTTTCTTGCCTGTGATGTGAAAGCGGTACTTGGGGTGAGAGGAGCATCTCCCCATAGCGCCTTTCTTCATTTCTGCTCTTTTCCCTGCCTGCTTCCTGCTGTTGGATTTATCTTCCCTCTGCTGCTCTCCACACCTTTTACCCCTCTGCAGTCCCTGCAGTGTCCGGTTCTTTGTCTTTTCATCTTTTTATTTTCAGTTTATTCAGGCTACATGCGAACAGAACGGCACTCAACTCACCTGCTAACCACGCACCCCCCCCCCCCCCTCCCTTTTTCAGCTGGTACGTGAGCTGCTGGATGAGAGTCAGGCGATAAGCGTCGGTGTGTCAGCGGAGTCTGGTCGAGGTGGCCGGTGGCTGGCTCACGTCACACAACTCATCAAAGAGGGATCTGTCTCCGATGTCAGTGTGGTGCCTGTGGGCATCTCCTACGACTGTGTCCCCGAGACCAACACACAGGTGGCTGCTTGTGAACGCACATAGAAAACGCTGCTTAATGTGAACCATCTGGGAAGCTCCTCAGGAGCAAGGGAACAAATTTGGTTTAACGTAGCAGATTTCCGACTTGTCAGGTGAGCCCCGGAAAAGTGTTGAGACAAAGATGCTGCCTGAAGTGGGACGGATACGCGCCCGGGTTTTATAAACAGAACTTGGCTGAAAAATTGTGGTTCAAAGTATTAAAGTAATCCAGTAATTAGGAACGGTTCGTAGCAATGGGTTGAGTAGCACACAGTGTAACTCACTGAATCCAGGGCAACATGATACATTAGACTGTAATTTACATCCCGCAAGCATTATGGGGACTTCAATCCATTACTATTGACATATATTGGTTAATTTCATTCAGTTCTTTTGACATGATGGAGACGATGCAATTTAACATTGTTCCAATACAGAGCATTGAACTGATCACAATAAACAGGATATAATTATCCAATAGACCTTTGTAAGTAATAGCACAATTATGTTGCCATGTCAATATGTTTTGACATAAGTAATTCTTAGAACATTGCAGTGGGTCTGACGAGTTGACCTGATGTCTGATGGGATCCATCAGTGTTAAAACCAGCTTAAAATCCAAATAAATAGCCGGTGATGATCCAGAGAGAAACTTTTTAAATTCTTGTTTCACAACCTAATTACTGACGATTAGTTGAGATTTGCTTTTCTTTTATTTAAGCAGAGTGATTGTTATGAGTCTCTCTCTGTTATCTGTACTCTGAGAGGACACTGGTGAGTGGGTGTTGCTCTCCGTTAATTGCCATAATAAGGTCCTCACCTCATCATTTTGTTCTGTCATGCAGGACACAGTACACAGTACTGAACACACAGTTCTAGTACCAACACTCTCAGGCCGCCTATTAATCTTAGTGCTCATCATAGATCCTGCTCATTAGTGCTTTTGCTGCTGTAATGACCCTCCTAAAGGCCTCATTATAATACAATCACTAACTCTATGTTTGACTCTTATGGCTGAGGCGTGTGCGTGTGTGCGTGTGTGTGTGTGCGTGTGTGCGTGGTGTCCCCTCACAGATTGGCGTCGGCTCTCTGTTTCGGTGGTTGTGGTCGCTGCTCTGGAGGAGCCCGGATAGAAGCGTGAGGATCCATCTCGCTCAGCCCTTTTCTCTCAAGGTGCACAAGGAGAAGGAGCATATTATTTAGAGGAGCGACGGCCAACCTTTGTGGCACCCGGGTTATAGGCGGGTGGATGGGTAGCGCCACAAATAAGTGGTATTTATTTCCCTGAATGCTAATTTTATTTTAAGATCTTCAGTAGTGAGTTTAACATTTTGGGAAAAGTGCAAAAAGCAAACAGAGGCTTCCATCTTTCTTTTCCTTGAAATCATCTTGTGCTTTCTTGTGGAGATTGGACAGCCGAAGAAGAAGCCTTCCTATAAAACCAAAAAAAACGACTTGGCTTCTACAGATGTTGATGTTTTTAAATAAACATATTTCCACACTTAAATGATAAAGAGGCTTTTGATGCGTATTGGAGTTTCTGGCATTTTGTAGTCAAGAGCAGATTTGTCTGGACAGTTCCAGATTCACTGCCGGTGTTGAGTACAGTTGATTCATTCAACACGGTAGCATTTATTGTGGGAGGAAATTGGCTGCAGCAATAATTTATTCATTTATTTTGCGGGGACAATGCACACTCATCAACAGTTGTACTGTAAGTGAGCCAGAACGGCTCAATTCCATCTACTGTGGCCGGCCAGATGTTTTTACGGCATGTTTTAAAGTAAACCTGGTAGAATATTCCTTGCTCAGTTTACTAAAGCACCAGTATTGGTGGATCTAGACATTGTACTTGTGTTATGTTTTTCATCTATATTATTGCTTTTATGTGTTCAGGAGATGTGTGACTCAGGGAGGTGCAGAGTAGATGACTGGCTCCCTCTGCAGGACCTGTTGCTGCCTGTTATCTTTAACAACAGGTAACCCCCCCTCCCCCCCCCCCTCACCCCAAACCCTGTGTAGACACATCAGTGCCAGTTGACACACAAACCACAATGGTACACGGATTTTGATTGTGTGTTATCTAACATCTGTGAAATCAAGTTGCTTTCTCTCAAACTTTGAAGATAAACCTTGAATCTAGCACAGACGCAACAAGCGTTGTCATCCTCTTAGACTTGGTCCAATTACTATCTACACTGCACAGTCTGCCAGCGGAAAATAAGATAACGGAAAGAAAATGACATCCTTGCCCAATCTCGTCTGGGAGTGGCTTCTCCCCTCGTGTGTTTAATTCTGGGGGACTCAGAGTAAAACATCTTTTAAAATGTTTAAAAGTCCCAGAGAGAGAACAGCAGCAAGCGCTGGATGAGTGGAGGCCGAGCCTGATGGTTGGATCGGATTGTTATCAGCATGCGAGCAGTTCCAGCTCTGTGTGTGCGTCTGCTTCGTTAACATTCTCAACACTGCGTCTGTGCTGAAGCCTTTTTCATTTTCTGTCTGCTCACATGTATCAAAAAGCCTGAGAATTCCTCACACGCACAACACTTATTTTCCACCCATTAGTTATTCTTGTGTGAGATGAACATTTCCATTCTCTGCAGGATTTCTGTGTTAACAGAGGCCAATAAGACGCGCTGTGTCCGACACGCCGCCGCATATCTCCCTCACACACGCACCGCTGAGACTCGTAAATAACACGCTGGTTTCGCTGCAGCGTAGCCGCAGATAAGCGTCTCGTGAAATGTGTCGCTGTTTTCGAGTGACGTGGCTGCTGTTTTCACACGCTTGTGTGCACCTGAAGGCTGCTGGGGGCCGCAGGGTTATTTCACTCCCACTTGAGTGTTCTTGTCATTTCCCTGAAATGTGTTATCAAGTCATCAGCTGAACTCTCATAATGGCCCTTCAGAGTTTACTGGAATCGTAGCTAATGTTCCTTCCTCCTCAACCACAAATGTTGTAATAAAAGCAAATTGAGCGTCACAGAAGATTCCCATGTAATATAATCGTTTTCTTTCAGCTAGGGCAGATAAATACTTGATCACTACTAGATTGTATGTAACTCCCTTGACATTGAGTCTAATTTACTGCGACACGCTCCGATGGCACGAGGCCAACCGTCTGTATTTTCTTACGATTACTGTGGTTCAATCGCGTGCAGCCAAACAAACTTTTGTTTTAAAGAAAGTGGGTCATTTTGCCCGAGGACTCTACAGCTAACTGCTCACTGAGGTCGCTCCCCTTTCTCTTCTGTCCAGCCCAGTAATATTAAAAACAGACGGGTGGTCAAAAGAGATGCTGAAAACGACCACTGCTGGCAGCGGTGTCAGATTCAGTTTGCTTCGCGTCGACCGCATCGACCCACGCCGCATGTTTTGCCGATTGAACTCCTTCGGTGTCAGCGGGGACGTTTGGTTTTCATGAGCAGTAACCTGCACCGCTCTGACTACACAGCGGTGACACTGCGTACAGCGAGGGAGGAGAACACAATGCGGCTGATATCGCACTTGAGTCCACCGCTAACGATGAAATCGACCTCCTTGAGGGTCGGGGTGGCCTCGCCGGATAGAAACACTAAGCTTGCTCTAATGAAAGCCCTAACTTTCCAAAAGTGATTCCTGACTTCCTCCTTCCCTTGTCTCCCTTTTATGCGCTCAAGAGACTGTGTGTTTGGGCAGAGGCGGATGTCGTGGCTCCTGCCACCTCCTCATTATGCAACTGAAAGCGGAGAGCAAACTCATCGAGAGAGAGACCTCAGCATCGCCATCATCCTCCACCTCATCCACTGTAGGTCCAGCGTTAACTTCCCCTGCTGGATCGTAAACACATCTTCATAAGCTGTTTTGTTTTTAATGCTATGCAAATTATCCTGCATCCTCTGTGTGTGTGTGTGTGTGTGTGTGTGTCTTTGTAGCTGCAGCCTCCTGCACAGCTGTGATGTCCACCAGTCTGGTGTCGAGCCTTCTGCTGTTCAGACATCGCAAGGTAAGTGCCTGCTCTCAGAGTTTAAAAATCCGCCCCCATCGCCAGTAAGGCTCCATCGTCACTCAATGGGTTTGATGAGAGTGTTAATTCCTGAGTCGGGCTGTTAACTCTGGACCAAAAGCCTCTCTTGTCCCCTCGGCAGGGTGTGAGGGCCTCGGCCCTGAGTCGGGACGTGGCCTGGCTCACCGAGGAGCTGCTGTTCCGGAACAAGGACGTGGGTTTCGGGGGAAGCTTGGAGGATGTGGTCCGCCACTCCCTGTCTGTTCTCGCGCCTCACCTCGTCATAACCGCCGCGCCGTCTAGGTTTGGGTTTTTCTGTCCGTCGGGAAACAACCGAGAAACAAAGCACAGTGAACTTGTTGCTTATCCAAAGTCCAGATTCCCTCTCAGTGAAGCCGCTGTCTCCGTTACTGTTTGTCTCCCACCTTGTAGGACGGACCCCGTTATTGTCCCCCGTCCGTCTCTTGCTGCCTCGCTTCACCTCAGCCGCTATGCCCAGATTGTCACACACACCTTCATTCCGGAGGCTGTTGGCGGTGAGTGACGTTTAAGAGTAAATATCCTCCTCTGCTCTACGCCACCTTATCTTTGGTGGGAGGCCTTTTCACTATCGAGAACCAGTTTGATTCTTGACATTTCCAAAGTCTGTGCATTTTATATATTCTGAAATGCAAAGTTCTGAGCGGTGTCGGGGAACTGTGCACGCAGTGGCTCACTTTGTTTCCCCTGAAGTGAGAGAAGGCAACTCTTTCTCTTCCCACTTCTTGTACGATTATCTCCTCTGATGTCCAGATGAGATAATCGTATGTATGCCATGTAAAGATGATGGATGAAGCGCTGTACCTCAGTGTTTTCCCTTCCTTATAATAGCGGGGCGCCCTTCAATTTATTTTTCATAACCATAATCTTTCCCTGACCTTGCAGTTAGTGCCGATAGCGAGGATATAAAAACCTTGGCGTTTTCCATAATCTGGCATAATGAGGAATCTTCTTGGTCAAAGTGTTGGAAACTGCATAATAAGTAAAAGTATGCGTAAAATATGGTGATCATCTAATGGCGGTTACTCAGCCGTGCTAACAGGGAGACTGGGGTGAAGCCGCAGATACAACAGCCCCATTTGAGTTAAAAATAATGTGGTGTTGGAATCTACTTGGTCTGTATGATTCATCACTGCTGCATGACTCGGTTGTATAGGAAGTGGAGCTGGTGGGCAGTATGCTTTGTGCTCATAGCTTCTGAGTGTACTATAGATTAATACATGGGGGCTATATTGAGGTAATAACATTTTGTTGTATAACAATGTAAGCTTCGTTCCCTGTGGGGACCTTTGGTGGTGAGCAGTGATCCGCAGTGTGTTTTTGGATCTCACCTCCCAGGGATCCTCTGTCTGCGTTTCTTACTATTTTTTTAGTAGTAGTGCACATTCCTTCAGTAAAAGCAAATAACATTTTTATTGAAAAGTGCTCCATTCAAAATGTAGGGTCTTTTGAAATTGAGGATTGCATTTTCTTCACTGACTCGAGGCAACTCGGAAAGACGAGATGAGAAAATGAATCTACTCCTCTTGCTTTATTCCCTCAGTAAACATAAACATGGGTTTATGGTAAGTTTTTAAGTCTTCGATTCAGCATAATGTCTATTTTGTAACTTTCGACTCAATTGGACCATAAAATAGAGTGTGCTTTAGGGCGGGTTTACTGCGATTGACAGGTCACTACCGCTGCCAGAGCTGTAGAGCGTGTCTCTGCGCCACTCTGCATGCGTGACGCCACGACAACTCCTTCAGTTCTTATATTCAGTCCCTCGTGGTGATCCAGCCAACAGGGTTTACGACGCCGTTATCAGCAATAAATGAGCTCACCTGAAACGGCTTCTTAAAGCCCAGAGACTGTTCCTTGAACTTGAACTTGATTTTGGAGTAACGCACCGTTTAGGTAAAAGTACAAAATAGAAGTACTCCTTATTATTATGGTCTGTGTTCAGTGTTTTTCCTTTTCTGTGACAATGTCTGCGACTCAAGACTTTCCCTCCAGCACATGAAAGCAAGATAATAAGGATAAAAAGTATAAATAAAGAGGTGAAATACTCAACCCTGAATCTCATAAGCTGATTCATTAACCAAACCGCTTAAACCGTTTCAGGCCTGTTTACTTTGGACAGTAAAAAAAATATATATATATTTTTAAAATGTCTATTTAAGCAAATAATCCATCTTTCTGTGCGTGTGTGTGCGTGTGTTCCTAGCGTGTGCGGTGTCGGCCATGCTGTGCGAGCTGGTCGGCAGTGGCCTCAGCAGCAGGGTGAGGAGCGGCGGCGTGGACGGAGAGCAGGTCAACGGCGACATGGAGTTCGACGTGGCGCTCTGCCAGTCCAAGCTGACGGAGAGAGCCCTGCAGCTCTGCCATCTCCTGCCCCCGGGCTTCATGCCAGTGAGTCGGGATTCACATTGTGCACGCACGCACACGCAGACACACGCATAGAGCGCCTCGTTCAATGGATGTTTAATGGAGCTGAACAGCCATTCATCCTGCCTCTATCTCAGGCCCAGAGAGGTCTGAACCGTGTGTGTGTGTGTGTGTGTGTGTGTTCGTGCACTATCCATCAGGCTGACTGAAAGTGCTCCGAATTCGAGCCAGAAATGGTATTTCTTTTTTTCTGTTTGCTCAGCTTTCATTTCAGCGGCTGCACTTTCTTGTCTCTTCAGCTGGCATCTTTTTTTTTTTACTCAGTCCCCCATTTGTCGCCGGAAAAATGATCGCTGCCGGTCTCACCGTCCTGCCGTCCTTCTTTCAATCTCCTCTGATCTCTGCTACATCTCCATTAAACTGCGTGTGCGACTAACCTTTGTTCACGTTTAAACGTAACCATTATCATCTCCCTCACACTTGGACATGCGAGACATCCAGGTGTGCGTTAGTTTTTAGAAGAATGCTTTATTCCTCAGTTAGCACGGTAAGAAGTGCGCGTCGGCGCCACGTTACAGGTGCACGCTTTACTCTTTTCCTTCTTCTCCCGTCTTCCAAAGCGTGCGAAACATCTCCTGGTTGTTTCCTAAACAAGGACCCCTTAGGTGTCTTAACTCTCACTTACCAAAACATACACAATATCTCTTAGCAAAACAACATATGCCAGGTTAATAAACAAGAATCAGGTAAATGAATAATGGAATATAGGGGCGTGTCCATTTACTGTAGCATCTCAATCCTGTGGACCCCACAATATAATATGTTTGTTCGGCCGATGCAGTAAGAAAATGGATTAACATTATTAAATAAACAGTAATGTGCAAATATTACGTTAATTTGGGGAAAATTGCTAAATTATTTTCCCCACAGTACAATAATTAATTAGTAACGTTGTAGCGCTATCTTAATCTCTCGCTCTCCCTCCCTTCAGCCCTGCCAGTCGGCCTGTAGTTTTGCTCTGGATGCGGTTGACAGTCTGGTACGCTGTGGCATCCTGATCATGGAAGAAGTAAGATATTTTACACGCTTCTATAAGATGAAACACAACTGTCAATATGCATATTGCTTCTCATCTGCTGAATGAATATTTTCTTACATTGGACCGGTTTAGTACAATGAAGGAAGCAAAATTAGAAGAACAAGTGTAGTCTACTATTTCAATTAATTTTATTTTATTTTGTATAGCCCAAAATCGGAAATTACAAATTTGCCTCAGAGGGCTTTACAGTCTGTACACATGAGACATCCTCTGTCCTGAAACCCTCACATTGGAACAGGAAAAACTCTCCAAAAAATGAGAAACCCTTCCATGGGGGAAAAGGGGAAGAAACCTCAGGGAGAAGGTCAGAGGAGGACAGATGGATGTCATGTGTACAGAATGAATGCAAACGATTTACAATACATTCAATTCCTGTGACAAGTAGTAAGCAGGTGTACGGCAGGACCACTGCAGGGACAACCACCATCACATAGAACCGCCATCCACAGAAGCCTGTGGGGAGGGAAAGCACAGGGACTTCGGGGTAATGTTGGTTTATGATGACAGTAATAGTATATGATTAATATTTAAAATAGTAATAATGATGATGATGGCGGCAGCAGGTGTCAGCAGGGCCACGGCAGGAGGCAGAAACACGGTCCAGATAGAGCCATGGAAACCTGTGAGGCGAGAAAGCACAAATACTCTGTGGAGGAAACAAAGTTAGTGATGCGCATTAATGTTTACAGCTATAGAAATGGGAACATCAGTGGTGTTGGAAGAGGAAGGTGTCAGGCAGGAGTACCAGGGTCCAGACGGAACTACGGTCCACAGAGACCTGCGAGGCGAGAAATTAAATAAGACCACTGACAATTACACACTAAGGGAATTCAATCACAGCAGGTTGGAATTTGGTGTAAACGGGCTTAGTGGGTTGTGAGATTTAATCTCACTTTAGTTTAGTAAGGAGTCATTAGATGTTAAACAGGAAAAGCCAGCATAAGACTCAAACACGCAGTTCAAATATTTGAAGCATTTGTTTATTTGCCCTGTAGATTCCCAGAGACGTTCCCATCTGTGATTTCTGGAAGAAGGAGGGCGCTCTGACCTGGACCACCTCTGACGACCCTTACGACAGCGACTCCGACTGTGAGGCGCAGGAGCAGGACTCGCGTTGCTACAAGGTACAGAAGAGCACTGCTGGGCTCCTCTGGTTTCTGCACATGCCTCAGTGAAGCAGCAGAGGTTATATGAACAGAACAAATGTTCAATGCTCGCCGACCTACAAAGGATGGACGCCTTCCCGGGCACGTTAAAAATACCAGAAAGTCCACACAAGAAAGAACTTTGAAGGAACTAAATCTCCATTACAAAAGCACCTACACAGGCGCCATGGAACTTGAATCTCAATTAGCGGTACGTGTCATCTTAAAAGGAGCCCGACTGTCATGACTGTTATGTGTTCCTTTTTCAAAGCTTCCCATATTCCAAAGGGACCAAAACAGCCAGTGCTCAAGAGCCTGGAGAGTGCATGTGAAACTGCAGAGCCCGAGAGCAGCTATCAAAGCACACGTGGATCAGCAAAGACATCTGATGGATAAAGCACTTTATTTATTCCATGTTTTCCACATAAAAATAGTCACATTTTTTAAAAACATTTGAAACATCTTGCATGGATGCGAAAAATATTCGTGGAAAAAGACCTGAGAAAGATCACACAGATTTGTGTGTGTGTGTATGTGTGTGTGTGTGTGCACACAAACTGAAAGTGCAATACAACATGTATTTATCCTACAAAAGATGGTTGGATACGCACACATTCGCCTCCATTTGGAGCAGAGTGCTGCAGATGGTGGGGGCGGCAGCTCAGAGAGCAGCACACCAAGCTGGGCTCGCACGCGCCGTCATCCAGGACGGCCGTTGTTTGACTCTTTACTTTCATCCCCTTTCTGTATCCGTCTCACGAGACGGGGGTTTGTAAACCGCTGCTCCACACCTGTATAAAACCGTCCCCCCGACTGCAGCTTGGACCGCAACGTTTTTACTCTCTACTCTGAAGGTTGTCTTCCTTTCTCCCCCCTTCTCCCGGGTCCTCAGAGCAGACCTCCATGCCGGTTATCAGTTATCCTGATTTAATCCGGTTTGTCCCAAGATGCGCGCTTGCAGTAATGCGAGTTAAGCTGCTATAATGACTCATTCTCCAGAAAAGCCTGGCCTTGTTCAGCGATTCATACCCAAACACTTTTCCTCTATATAAAAAAATATGAAATCTTGACCATATGTCTTTCCATATCACGTGTTTGTAGAAGACGCTGTTAAACTATTTATAGAGGCATGTCTCTGTCTCGCTCATTACCAGATGCAACCATGGATAAAACACTTCTCTGTGTTTGACCTTGAACTCCCTGAGCACCTCCGGGAGGACTGAGCCCCGAATGTGAGCCGGGCTCACTAATGTCAGTTGAGCAGCAAATCCCTGCTGCCAGCTTCCAAAATTTAGTGGAGCGCCTTGATCTGCTGTTATGGCTGAAGATTAAAGCCCACTAATTTGGAATGTTAAGCGCTAAATCACATATTGGTGCGATGCTCAGGGGACCACTTGGGTTTGGCTGTTTAGTGTGGAGAGACTTGAGACGGGTAAAGTTCTCCTATCCTAATGAAAAGCAACATAACGCTATATTCTATATTGAATACTGCTATAAAAAGGGAGAGCTCTAAAAGGCATTTTGACCCAACAGCATTAAAACAAACTTAAAATGAGTAAATGTCCTTATTGCACATTAGTGGTTGTTCTGTTATATCCCACCCGTGTGACAAGAGGGAAATTAATTAGATGAAACAGCAAAGTGGCGTTGAGGTCCCCTAATGATAACGTCTTATGTTGTTTGTTCATTTGTACGTCCCCTCTACCTACTTGAACTTTTTACTGCAAGCTTCCGATCTCCGTACTGAGTTGACCCGCTCTGAGATTTGGACCCACATGAACCGTTTATAATATTGTGCCGGCGCGATGTGACTTTCTGGGGCCGACCCACAAACCGGCGGGCCGGGCGCCCATCCTAGCGGAAAATGCTCTTACATTCTCGCCTCCGTCCACTGTTATCCCAGATAAGCCAGCCGAGACAGTTTCCCGAGTTGCTGTTCTTCCTCTGCGCAATGCTCGCTGGTCATCTGAGGACGCTGTGCTGGGCGACCAGCAGCCTGGACCTGATGCACACACCTCTGCCAGGTACCATTGTACTCATGTCATCTTTGATTGGTGTCCGAGGGTTAGTGACACTCGCACTTAAAAAACGAACTAGAGTATTAAATTAAATCCACATCAAACTAATGCTGGTATTTATTTTCCATGTCTCTGGACACTAATGATGATCGACGCGTTGTGCGTTTCAGAGGCAGAGTTTGTGGCTCTGATGCACTCGCATCTGTGTGACACAGCGAGTCGGGCGAAGCAGCACTACGGTGAGCTCAAACGTGACAGGACACACTCGCACACAAAGACCTGTCCCACTGATTCAGAGAGGGGCCGGTCTGCAGAGACGCTGCACACTCCCATCACACGCGCTCACATTCCTCCTCAAAAAAACCCAACATACAAGACAATGAGAAACTAACCCGAATGAAACCGTATAAGAAAGTAATCCGTCCCACTTGTGACTGCTTTGTTCCGTTGTCCCGACATGGTTTTCTATATTGGGAATGTGTCTGTTCTTTTGGTTCACGTGGTCCTCTGTGCCGTTTCTCACAGAGAGCTGCTCGGAGGAGGCTGCACACATGGCAGTTAGATCACTGATAGACCTCGGGGTGAGTGACGATCTCTCCTGCTCGCTCTGTCCCTTGTGTGTGTGTGTGTGTGTGTGTGTTTTAAATGTGCCTGAATTATCGCTCTGCTTAGGAAAGTTTTCGGCGCAATCCGACTCTCCAATAAGTTCTTATTTCAATCCTAGCCTTGAATCCGGGCCGAATACCGAGATAATCGCTAATAATCAATCAGCCGCTATGCGTTTTTTCTACAGTTTTCTTGAGCTTCCAGCTCAGCGTGCGCAGGAATTCAATCAGATTTTGCTGTGAGAGAAAGTGAACCTGACTCGAGCGTGCCATATCCAATCATTCCTGAGGCAGAAATGTCAATCTTTAAGAGAACTCACTGGGCCAAGGACACAAGTGATTTTAAATTAGAAATTGGGAAAGTGTAGCGCACGCAACACTCCGTTTAAGTTGCCCGAGTGAACCACATCTGACATTTGAGGCGTCAATAATAAAAATATACGAGGGAGCCATAATCCTACTCGTGTCAAATCTACTATGATGGATGTAATCGTTTTTATAACATTCATAAATGATCTGAAATCCACTTTTTAACCTAGATTAAATCTTAATAGCTAGAATTGGCGATGTGCTGAAGTAGGAGTTTTATATACACGTACTGAAGTACATCCATTACATGCGGCTCTTTACACCATGCAGCTTGCAGAGCTCCTCCGTCTCTACACATGGTGCATTCATGCACAGTGTTGAGCGTGGGTCACCTGTGCTTTGGCAGCGCTTCAGAGGCCAAACAAAGATCTTTGTTGTTGGTTGCATGAGGCACAAAACACACAAATTAAAAAAATGTTTGGGTTTTGTAATACAATTTAAAAATAAGCCGTTGGACTTTTTAATGCACTGCTGTATGGAAAGCTGTAGTCAGCAGCTACTTTATGGATAATACTGTAATAATAATTGTTGAGGTGACGTATTTTGAGAGTACCGTGACATATTTCCCTTTTCTCTGTGAGAGTTGCGAGTCGATCTGATATGAAAACACTCCACTGAGGCACAATGAACCATGGATTCAACTCTGACGGGACGAGATAAAGGCTGCACGTTTATTGCGATGGATTGTCAGGCGGTGGCAATTTTCACGACCAGGGACGTTTTATTTTTTTCAATCATAAAGTGCAATAAGGAAAGCAAATGGTTTATACGAGCGCCTGCAAACTCCATCTGCACCATCTGTAAGGACTTAAAAAAGAGAGCAGAGCAGCGTAGCTGATAAACAGCAACCTAAAATCAGAGAGTTGGAGAAACACAAACAAACACTACACACAGTGTAGTCATAAAGAATGAAGGAGCCGGCAGCCTCTTCTGCTGACTTTTTAAATCCGTAGATATATTCACCGGGTTTTGGCACAAGTTCCCCGCTGTGATTTACCAGCGACCCTTTCATCTCATGAGTCCGATGCGGCTCCATACAGTCTGAGGGTTGGAAATCAATGCCTTTTAAAAATAGAGCATCATTAACCCATATATCTGATCCCATGAGGCCATTATTAACTTTCTTATCATGGTTGTCAGTCAGAAGTGTTTTTTTTTTTATCAGGTTCATCTTTGGGATTCCCCGGCTAGCTCCACTCCCTGACGCCGAGACAGCTTGATGTCTAACATCTGCAGGTCGAATCCAGGGGGAGGACTTACTAACCCGCAATGCAAACGGACAGCGCTGAATAATCAATACATAATAAAACACGAAGCACCTCATCTGTCAGAAGCGAGGGAAGGGTCACAACGAAGTTATTCTTACTCGGGTGATTTGCACTGATTGGAGTCAGCGAGGGTTGCTTTTGAATTAAATGAAATGTGTCCTTTAGTAAGCAGGGATCGATCACTAACTAGCATTTCCCTGTTTTCTGTTCGCTCCCGCGGTCGAGCGCGCATGCAGGGTGACCTGCCGTGATTTTTTTATTTATTCCTGCTCTCCCCCTAACGCATGCGCAGAGTGCGCCCCCCAGTGGACTGATTAGGAAGAGCGGCTACTTTATATAAATCCCACCCCACCTCATTTCAGACTCTTGTGCTGTTATTGATTTGAAAGGTCTTGTTTTCATCTGTTATTAATATGTGTATCTGTTGTATTCAGCTCAGTGCCAAAATGCTCGCAGTGTTCAAATGAAGGTCGCTAAATAGAAAGGCGGCGTTGCGGCCGTGTGAGCGTTGACGCTGATGTGTTTGTCGCCTCAGGTGCTTTCAGAGGAGCGTCGGAGAGGAGGCGTCTCCCTCAGCGTCGGCCCTTTGTTCCAGTCGTCAGAAAACCGGCAGAAACTGCAGCGCTTCATCTCCCAGTACCTCTTCAATTAATATGTTAGAGAGGGCGGCGTCGCGAGTCCGCCCTCGTCCTCGGCTGGCGTCGGGGGGGCTGCTGTTTGCCGGTGAGACGCACGCTGAGCGGAGCCGCTCGTGCCTTTTTAGGTTTGTTGGGTTTTTGATTTTTTCAGTGATGAGACACTGATTTTAAGTTTCTTTGGTAATAGCATTAGCATAAAGCCACAGGAGACGAGCATTATGAAGTCCCTGTAATCAGCCGCCGGGACGTTGATGTTGCCGTGAAGGCCGCTATACTTTTTGTTTGCTCCGCCTACTTTAAGCACAGTTTTCCTTTTTAGTTAATCAGTAAGTCGATGTTCAGGCTGACAATAAAGAAATGTGCCTCGTTTGCTGACTGGGTAGTGGTTAGTAATTGATAATGTGATCAGCTTGTTCTACCTCACAATGCAGATCTTTGTGTGCTGACTCAGTCGGTCTGTTTCGACGTGGACTTTTACACCGAGGGCACGAAACAAATTGATGCCTCACAGTCGAGAGCAACAGCAGTTTTTTGTCATTAGTCAAAGCAAAGCTGCAGTTGACTGTGAAACTCTGGCGCCTCCCGGTGTCGGAGCCCCACAGCAGCAGAGAGGGAATGCAGATGACATACTGATGCAAGCAGGTCGACCAAATCCAGCATCCGAATAACTGCAGGTTCACGTTCATATAAAATAGTTTGATTTCTTGTATAATAATGCAGAAAGACTTTGACATACTTTAAACATTTACAATGTCATTCAGTCCAATACGGCCCTCCATCAGTAATCCAGCTGACACGAATCAATGTACAGTGATCCCTCGCCACTTCGCGGTTCACTTATCGCGGATTCGCTATTTCGCGGATTTTCATATTGCATTTTTTTTTTTTTGGTGCATTGTGCTCTGCATTCTGATTCGCTAAAAACTCACTCCCGAGCCGTTAATTACAGTTCTCCAACGTAATCGATGGTGGCATGTCGGTGTACAATGATCTTTTTGCAAAGAAGAAAAAAGAGCGACAACAGCTGCCTATCACTATGTTCTTCTCCCGAACAAACACACCTGCACCGCGGGCTTCAGAAGAAGAGAACACTGCAGAGCGCAGTCAGGATGCAGCGGCCCAGTCTGAAGAGCAGTGAAACGGCCTACACGCGAGTCACTGTATTTGTATACATGTAATAGTTGCTAATTGTAAAAAAAAAAAAAGTTTTCTATTTCGCGGATTTCACTTATCGCGGGTCATTTTCGGAACGTAACCCCCGCGATAAACGAGGGATTACTGTAGTGCTGTTGAACCTATCTTGTCTTTACGATGTGTAGAGTAAATATAAGCAACAGCGCTCATTATAAATGTGGTTGATCCTTTTTGCGCTGCCAGATCTCTCTGCCTGGATCATAGAAACCAAAAAACCTCAAGTTCTTCCCCCTCATACGCTGTGTTAACCTGGAGAACTGTCCTTTGGATCTAATCTTGCGGTTTAATTGAGTCTTTTATTCCTTTCTGACCAGCTTGAAAGTCACCTCACAGAACTACAAAAGGTCAAATGAGTCCTGTTAAGTTGTTTAAACGAGTGAAAATATGAAGCAGGTACATGAAAAGCGCAGATCAGTCTTCAACATTTCTTTCGAAGACACTTTTAATTGGCATAAATTCCTCCCTTTTCTCCAAACCAGCTCGTTGTTCTCGCTTCTATTCTCCAAGTTAGCCAACTGTTTTGTGTACTTGCATCATTTAAATGTTGTTCTTTTTTACATATTAGAGGATGCCCGGGTTCAGTTTGTTCTCTATACGCGAGTGGGCGGCTGCTCATCGAGGGGATTTGTACAGCTAGCGATGACCGTCAGGTCAAGCTGTAAACATCCCACTGAGTCACGTAATTATACCGATTCCCAGAGTAAAAATACCGAGGCTCCTCCCTCGCAATTACTCAAGTATCACGAACAAAATCATTCCCAATAATGAGACATCCCACCGGAAGACAAGTCAATAAGGACACTTAGCAGTAATTAATTGTGTGAAGCCGCCAATCAGAAGGGAACTTTGTGTAACAGCCGACATTCCTTCATGGACTCCTGCCTCCGTCAGCAGTTCACACCACCTTGTTGATGATGGAGCCCAATTGGTCGATGTGGCACTCCACCACGTCTCCTTTCTGCGAGGGACACGGGTTTGTTAAAATACAGCTTTAACTGACACCACCTCAGTCTATTAAATCACTACACAGAGTCTCTAAAGCTCTGCACTGCAGCACAAGTACATTATATGCATCCCTTCACATTTAATCACCTTGAGAAATACGGGCGGCTTCCTGAACACGCCCACGCCGGGAGGAGTGCCCGTCAGGAAAACATCTCCTGGAGTCAAAGTCACAAACCTGGCGGAACAGAAGACACGCGGTTTGTGATTCCGCAGCAGGACAGAGCGCAGCTTTGTGTCGCGCGGTCAACAGATTAAAAGTGCCCCTGAGTGCTGCGAGGGAGAGGAAGGCCTTCGGGCGGTCAGGGTGATTTGCACGCACATTTCTGACATTTCCATAATTTATTTTAATATAAACTCTCAGCAACGCGACAGAATTACTGAGGCAAAAAATGTGTGTGTGTGTAGTTGCATAAAGTGGAAGTGCACAGTGCACTTACTTTGAAACCCAGGCGACCAGCGCCTCCGTCTGGAAGATCATCTGGTCCGTGTTGCTGCTCTGCACTGTGTCTCCGTTCACCAGGCAGCGCACGGCCAGGCTGTGCGGGTCTGGAGGGGCAACGGCTCAATTGGATTCACAAAAACTCCCAACGGGTTTTCCTTACAAGAGATCCAGTTTTTTTTTGTTCGAAGCTCATGATCTTAAAAATTAGGCCAAAACTAATTTATTTTAATGTTTTATTGGTTAATCATCAATCTTCTGCTGCTCATTATAGTCCAGGTATGATTATCTGATTAATTATAATAAATATCATCTAAATGTAAAGCATCTATAGAGACGTGACAGAAATGCCAATAAGTTAACGGGCTCTACGAATATTATGCTTTTTTTATACCCTACTGATTTTCAGTCACTTTGATTGGTGCGACTGTGAAAAAGGTCAACTGCGTTCTTAAAAAGTCTGCAATTTGGTCACAAGCCTTGATGGATCCTAAAAGCAGCAACTATTTTCATTACAGGGTTGTCGTACACCCGATCGTACAAACGTGAAGATTTATATACGTATTCTGCGTCGACGTCTCCACAATATAAAATATGACAACATGTGCATCATAATATTGGGAGTCGCCACAGTCGCCGCTCACCTCCCACGGCGTCCCTGGTCACCAAGGCCGGGCCGAGGGGACAGAAGCTGTCGAACGTTTTTCCCAGCAGCCACTGCTTCCCGTTGCGCCTCATCTGCCAGTCGCGGGCGCTGACGTCGTTGGCCACGGAGAAGCCGGCCACGTGGGCGAGAGCGTCTTCCTCCTGTGTGAACGGGGGAGGGGGCGGAGTCAAAGGCGGCGCTCCACCAGCGCGCCTGCCGGACGTGATGATGATGCGACGCTCACCTTGATGTGTTTTCCTCCTCGTCCGATGACGAAGGCCAGCTCCACCTCCCAGTCCACCTCCTTCAATTCAATTAGATTGACGTTACTGCCTTTGCATTACACTGCAATCAATCAATGTGGATAAAGGCAAGTGGGCTCGCGCTCACCTGGCTCTCTGCGGGCAGGACGATGTCGTCGTACGGCCCTGTGAGGGCGCTGGGGAATTTGCTGAAGATGATCGGTTCTTTGGGGATCGGGGCGCTCTGCTCCAGGCAGTGGTCCCTGTAGTTCATTCCCACACACACCACCTTCTCCGGGGCCAAGACAGGAGACAGCAGCTGGAGGTCTGAGCGCTCCACCACACACTGACCGGACGCCAGGGCCCTGAGGGTGGAGCAGGGGGACGGAAGATGTAGGAACAAAGAATGGCATCTTCTCCTTCCATCCTGTGTGACAAGTCCCTTTAGGAAGGTGATGGTTCACCACAACGGGGAGATAAGAGGAAGAAGGTTCCTCAAGAAGAAGCTATTTGAGGAAATGGTGATTTTGGAACAAGATGACTGAAGACGATACAGTTGATTAAGGAAGACGCTGGGTTACTATCGGCTCTTTACGATGAGTGGGATTGTTGTTTTGCATTTATTTGACAACTTGAAGATTATAGGATAATGCGGTAACCGTGACAATGATTTATGCAGACGATGAGAATGATTGTGACAAAGTAAAGCACCTAAGAAGATGAGGCTCAATAAGTAAGGAAGTGACTCATGACACAAAACGGAATACAAAGAATCAAGGAATCAGACTTTGCGTTGTATACCTCCGAGCACAATCCAGACCCTCGTCTCCCAGCTGCAGCAGCTCTCTCATGGTGGAGGGCATGGAGGGGTCAAACGCCTTCAGGTCCACCACGCCGAGCCCCCCGGCGCCTTGTTCCACTCCCACCCTGACGCCCCCACTGGCACCGCGGCGTACAAACTGCACCAGACGCATGGCTGCAGTGCTCAGGCCTCGCGTCTGCGGGTTCGATGCCGGACGCCTTTGTGGGAACAAACTCCTGAAGATGCAAAAGGAGTGAAGAGGAAGTCTCATCTGTGGAGGGGAAGTGAAAGTGAGGAGAGCAGATGACCGGCGAAGAAGAGAAGAAATAGAATGTGCATGTCACGTATTTTGTCGTTTGTCCCTTAGATGCAACTCAATCGTGCAAAGGGCCCATAAACGATTCCCGAATCAAGATATGACATTTAAAATGTGAGGGCCTGCAACCAGAGAACGTTTGACACTTAGTTCCTTGTTCGTTTCTTATAAAGATTTACAAAAATCAATTAGAGTCTTGTCAATTGCAGCTGAAAGCTTGAATAAAATGCAAAAACAACTTGTGGAAACATGATTCTGAAATGTTCCTGCAACTGAACAAACAGTGTGTGTTCACATTGCACAAGTTCTGCAGCTAACTCGCAGCCCAACCAGCTCAACGAGAGCGGGTCGCACAAATGAGTCCGGTGCCAAAATCGGCACCTGTGCCACGACGCGCAGTAAAGTAGCGCAGCGCGAGCTGAGGCGTGAGACCATGAAACGAGGCTGTAAAGCGGGACGCGAGGCTCCAACCTGCTTCTGACGCAACGGGGCCGCGGACACTTCTTACCTGCACTTTGTATCGTGTCTTGTCAACACTCACCTTTCCTGTTTCTCACGTGGGACACGGGCTTGGACCACTTCCGGTTTGCGTTTGTAGTTCACGGGCTCAGAGGAGAGAGAGGAGTCGCCAGCGCGAGCTCATGGCACAGTGTTGCTTTGATTTAAAGTAGATTAAGTCGAGATAATTATTATATTGGTCACATACTTTTCAAAATGAGGAATCTTGTTTGTTGGTTCAGTTATGTGAACTACAACTCCCAACTGTGCCCTTGAATGCGTCTTCAGGGACAATGGGAACTTTTGGTGTCTTGACATGTCCGCCACCGGTACAGTTAACAAACACACACATATTGATAAAATAGTCACGGTTCACACCAGACGTATTCTGAGGGGAACAGAAAAGTGACCACTTGGTATCAGTTGACGTAGAAATCCATTTTACGACTGAGATCTGTAATTACGAGGGACGAGAAGCCCGCGGAGGCAGCACGTGCGCGTCTTAAAGGATCACGTGACCAGACGCAGCGGGCTGACGGGAAGGACTCGTTGTTACCGACCATCAGCCGCCGACCGCCGCTTTCGCCCTGAAGACGTCGGAGTAGGAAGACGAGATGTGCACCAGGTGAGGTCCATTATGCCTTCATTAAAATGCCCCGCGGCCGTTTTTTTAAACTTTATTATTAGAAGTTTTGGTTGCAACTGTCTTTTAATGTGCGCCCGCCCTTTGTGCACGAAGAGACCCGGAGCGGGTTTTGTTTAATGGGACTATTCGCTGTGATTCAGGGTTTGGGTTGGTCATGTAATGTACCCGCCATGCTTCGTTCGTGTGATCATTCAGAGCTCAAAGTAGAACATCTAATCCTCTCCTGTTGCAACGAAGTGTGCTCGTTTCTGGATTAGGTTTCCACTAAAAGGCCTACAAAGGCTGAGGTTTCCATTTACGTCTTGCTATGCTTCCCTTGTGTGTCACGTGATGTCCGTTTCTCAAGCGTTCTAACCCCATCAGGTCTCAAAGGTCTTGCAGGTTTCCACACTTTGACCCTCTCTGTTATCATGAACGTGCATTGTTAATGCTGAGTGGATCAACATGTCTCTGTCTACTGCTGACGTTGCTCTTACAAGAGGAAGTGACTTCTGTGTGTGTGTGTGTGTGTGTGTGTGTTCCTCTGTGCAGCATCCAGCCTGTTGAATGGACCGCTGACCTCAAGAACCAGAAGTGAGTATGGACACAAACGCTGGTCTTCCTCTTAAGCTGCCTGAGCGGTTGGCAAGTGACTTTGTGCCTCTCAAACCAGACGCTTGTGTGAGATGATGATGGTGGTGATGATGATGATGGTGTTGTCCTCTTCTCCTGCTTCTAAGCTTTGATGGCATCGTCTTGGTGACCAGGAGCCATGACACGCTGCCCTCCGACCTCGAGTGTCTGAAAGCACCGCTGCAGGACTACAGCTCTGTAAGCTTCTGTTCCTCCAGCAACTAACTACAGAAGCTCCCATTTCCTCTCCACATGAAAACAGTGGATTTTAGGATTTATTGTGACTTCAAATGAACGTTTCTTAGTAAAAGATCGACAGACCAGATGGGAGGACGAGGTTGTTTGTACTCTCTCCCTCGCAGTAGCAACCATCTTGGTATTTGATGTGTGAGCCAGGGAGCGGCGGGGTGACTGGTTCTTCCAGTGTTGCCGGCTCGTCTCACTCTCCTCGTCTCACTCTCCCTCCAGGTGGACAGCGGTCTCGGCGAGGAGGTGGTGGTCCTGAAAGTCCCCGGTCTCCCTGGTAACCGCCTGGTGTTTGCCTCCACCGGCCCGCTGAACCGCGACTATGACGACGTCCGGCGCTTCAGCGACGCGGCGCTCAGCGGCATCAAGCGGTGGGTCCATACGAGCTGCTTTGGGGTGTTGTTCTCCTCCTTTGGGGCCTCACGTCGCTGGTGTCTCTGTCCGTCTCGCTCACCTTCCTGTCCTCTTCAGTGCCTTGAAGGCAGGCATGCAGCGCCCCCTGCTGGTCTGCCCTCCTCACAAGGACTACAAGAACAGCTCGCTGGTGGCTGCACTCGGGGCCCTTCATGCTCTCTACATGGTAAGACAACATCTCGCACTTTGCATTCAACGCGCCTCAGATTTTAAATGAAGTAGTGGTGAAGTGCAACTAGTCTTTTGCACTGCAAAGGCTGATGTGTGTCCTGTGGTTGTACCTGATTATAAGATGATACCTGTGAACCTGCCGTAGTTTAAACAACTCAAATCTCTTCCACCCAACAAAAAGCCCCTGGAAGTGAGGGAGGGGAAGGTGAAACCCGGCGACTACAAGGTGTGCGTCCTGGGTCTGTGGGCGGCGCAGGAGGCTGAGGGGCGGAGGCTGGTGGAGCTCGTCGAGGCCCTGGAGAGCGGAAGGTGGGTTGGAAAGGCTTCACCTCCCCCGCTGCTTGGGTTTGTGGCGTTCTCTCGTTCACCACCACCCGCCGCCGTGTGCTCCCCTCCTCAGACTGGCCTGCCGGGACATCGGCGGCTCGGACCCCGAGCGCATGGCTGCTCCTCGGGTGGCGGACTACGTGCAGGAGCTCTTCAAGGACAGCCCCGTGACGGTAGCGTGATCCTCTGCTTTTACCTGTAGGCCTGGAGGAAGTCCTCTGGTGTTCTGACTCAGGCTGGTTAAAGTGCGGGTGCCTGCTTCTTGACCCCAAACCTGTAGAAACCTAAATATGTGTGTTAACCTCCAGGTGGAAGTGGTGAGCAAAGTGAAGGTCCTGGAGAAGGAGTATCCCTGTCTGGCTGCCGTCAACCGCTGTGCCGACTGTAGGAGAAGCTAAGCAGATTATTTGTTCTGAAAAGCGACATTTGCATAGATCCTCACGCATCGCTCTCCACGCAGGTGTTCCCCGTCACCAGGCCAGAGTGATCAAGCTGCAGTACTGCGGGGAGGGGCCGGTGCAGAAGACGCTCATGTTGGTGGGAAAGGTGAGAGGAGACTCTGCTCTCACCCACTGCAGAAATATTCCCATCGTACAACAATTAAACATCACTGAACTGCAAATGATGGCTTCATCAATCTGTGGTAATGTGGAAGGAGCGAAGTTCACCGAGGTGAAAAGTAGCAATGAGAATGCAGGTTAAGCTCCAACTGCCTCCAAAGATTTGACTTAAGCCGGAGTGATTAGTGTAACTATTTGTTTATGGAGCAACGAATGCCTGCTTCATAAATGTGGTGCTTTCCAGGGCATCACCTACGACACCGGCGGAGCCGACATCAAGGCCGGAGGCTTCATGGCCGGGATGCACAGGGACAAGTGTGGAGCTGCTGCCGTGGCCGGCTTCTTTCAGGTCAGCGGCCCCCCTCACCGCGCCCCCAGCATGCATTCTGGCACTAGTTCCATGCATTTGTTAAACATTTCTAGCATTTTCTCTCAGATTTTAGCCAAACTGAAGCCAAAGCATCTGAAGGTCGTTGGCGCCATGGCCATGGTGAGGAACAGCGTCGGCGCAGGTCGGTGGGATTCCACTCCTTTTCCGTCGTGGATGTTCCGTCAGTGGGGCCTGTGTTCGATTCCCCCGTGCGTGTCTTTTCTCAGACTGCTACGTGGCCGATGAGCTGGTGGTGTCCCGGGCGGGTCGCAGGGTGAGGGTGGGGAACACCGACGCAGAGGGACGCATGGTGATGGTCGACCTGCTTTGCGAGATGAAGGAGAAGGTCGGAACATCCCGTTTTCTTAATGCTCCTTAAATGATTTGTAAATGTTGGCTGATCTTCTGCGGTTCGGTCCTTCTCGCGCTGATCATGTGTGTCACCGCAGGCGGTACGGGAGACGTCTCCTGAGCTGTTTACTATCGCTACTCTGACTGGTCACGCCATCAGAGCCATGGGACCCGACTACTCTGTACGTACTGCTGAAATACTGCCCCTTACTGGCAGAGATCTGTATTTAAACACTACAATTACAATGCTGGTGGAATCATTGTTTGACCGGAGTTTCTTTTTTTGTTTTATTTCTCTGTAGATCATCATGGATAACGGACCGGCCCATCGCAACCACAATGCTGCTAATTGGCAGAAAGGTGAGGAAAGTATACAGATGCTGAAGGATGACGTGATAATATTATTTCAGAGGTTGCACAGGCTGCTCTACGGCCTGTTTGACTGTAGCTGCACCGTCATTTACTAAATGCACATCATCATCATCAAGAAGACTTGAAACTAGTGAGTGAGAATTAATGTTAACAACGTTTACTGGGTAGTAAACAGTGTGAGAAGGCGGCTTATTTTCTCATTGACTTCAATACAATCAGACCTTTGCAAGTAGAGGAGTCGCTCCCTGATGGCTTTTAGAAAGAATTGAGGTTAAAGCACTGGATCTCAGCATTGGAGAACTGGAAGTTGCTGCATGGGACTTACTACAATTTACTGCTCAAACCTGCGGTACAATAAATACTGTAATACTGCTTCATGGTAATTAGATACTTCAGAGAGCTTTATTTCCTTCCACCACAAACTAAAACCCGATCTTTGTGCGCTGCGGTGCAGCCGGAGAGGCGTTGGGCGACGTGTTCGAGGTGTCCAGTATCAGAAGGGAGGACTACGACTTCCACAAGGGAAAGTCTGAGTACGAGGATATTCTGCAGAGCAACAACCTGCCGTCCTCGTCAACTCCTCGAGGACATCAGGCCCCCGCAGCGTTCCTCATCATGGCCGCGGGGCTGGACAAGGTGCCCACATACTGTCGCACTGCGTTAGTATTCATTTGCAAGTGTGAACTCCAGTGATTAACCTGTATGACTGTTATTGGGGACTTTCCAACACAGCACGGTGTGGATTCCAGGGCACCTCTGCCCTACTCCCACGTTGACATCGCCGGGTCGAGCGGCCCGTTCCCCGGCGTGCCAACAGGAGCCCCCATCCTCGCCATGGCAACCAACTACATCCTGTCGGACCGTCTCTAGACGGGCGCCCTCCGAGTAGACAGGCCGCGCGGTCTGCAAATTAAATTTGGAAACGTCCAAATGGAAATGAAATCCCTGCCACAACACATAATGTCAATTCTGTAAGTCTGACGTCAGATTGCTTCTCTGCAAACATGTTCTTTGATCCCTTTTTTCTAAGATCTTGCGACTCATCCTGCCTGCATCCAGTGTCGGAGGACCCTGTTCTTAAGTGATCGTATATATGGTGCGATGGCAGTGTAAAATGACCATCCTTTTTTATATGCGGCAAACCGAGAACATGATTGTGTGATTAGTGATGCTGATTGTCAGTAAAACAAAACACCGCCGTGATCAATAAAACAAACATGAAAGGGCTTACTGTGTTCTTTGCGTGTACTTATTTTTGCGCAGGTTTGCATATTACAAGTGATCACGGCAGCAGAAGACAATGATCTTTTAAACATTTGTACATTCATGCCTCTATGTATACATACAACACACGTGCAGTTTTGGAATGTATTGCTTCTATGGAAGCTCATAGTTCAAACATGGCAGATTTATAAACGCATGGGTTGATGCAGGACATTTTCAAATGGGTTGGATGATCAATGCTGAGCCTTTGTGTAAAGGGGGTCATGGTATTAACAATACAAAATGCGTGACCACTCTTTTAATTGTAAACAAAACATCCCTTGACGCAAAAGGCAGATGTTCCTCAATCCCCCTTTATTTACATTCATTTCATAGCTTCTCAAATAAATAAATCTATATAAATGAATTTCCCCATCGCTCTACCTGGCTCTTGTTCGGGCTGAATGTATGAAGTTAACCCGTGTGATAAAGCTCTATGTAACGGTGGTTGTGTGACACAGCGGCGCGCCGCGGCCGGGAGGCGCCGACAACGGACCCGGAAATGACGTAGAAACGCAAGAGTCAGTAAAAGCGCCGTAAGCCCGCGCTTCCAGCTCAAACCCGTCGCCGTGCCGAGAGAGTGGTGTCTGCTGCCCGCCAACAACACGAAGACTCGTCTGTCCTCCTCCACCCCTGACGGAGTAACGCGCATAACAGCATCTCTTCCGCTCCACCCGCTTCCATCTCCACAGCAGCCATGTTCGAGGCTCGCCTGGTCCAGGGCTCCATCCTGAAGAAGGTGCTGGAGGCGCTGAAGGACCTGATCACGGAAGCCTGCTGGGACGTCAGCTCGTCCGGCATCTCCCTGCAGAGCATGGACTCCTCTCACGTCTCTCTGGTGCAGCTCACCTTGCGGCACGACGGCTTCGACTCGTACCGCTGCGACAGGAACCTCGCCATGGGAGTCAACCTGAGCAGGTGCGGCCAACGTTGCGTCTTTTCCCCTTCCTCTTGGCGCAGGTATCCTGCGTGTGGCGCGCGCTGGTCTTGTTGCCGGCGGAGAAATGGCTGAAGCGGCGTAGCTGCAGTTTGAGGGCGACTTGGCGAACTTTCGGCGCAGCTTAAATCCGCTACTCGTTGTTTCGTTAATAAAAGAGTCTGCTTTGTCCGAGCGGTTCGTGTGCACAACGGAAGCAACGCGCGGCTAAACGCTTATTTCAGCATCTTTTGTTCGCATAAAGTGCTGATGTTTCTGTCACAAAGAGGGTGGCCATCTTGGTGGACTTGCCCGGTCATGTCTGCGCGTTCACCTCTGGACGCTCTGACGAGACGACGCGTCGGTTTTCACGCGTTTATTTCGAATAGCTGACTTTGTTTCACGTGAACTGTTCAGTGTCGTTGGTGACATTGTATTTGGCGCAGTTCGAGAGCCGACGGGCCAGGCTGCGTCATGACGTAACGACGTCATTTGCGCGCCAAATGCTCTGAAGGGAATGGTTGGCGGGAATTGTTGTTCAACCCGGGAACTTCCACTTCCGGTGCTCTGCCGCCTTCCTCCGCGTCCCTTTGTACCACAACACCGGCGCTGTGGAGGGTTTAGGATCAAGTCCCGCCTTCCTTTGTAGTTTAGCGCAGTTTGTGTGCTTTTGTGCTTCTAAATGGGGCATTTACAGACTAATTCAATGTGAATCAGTTCTGAAAAAACTCTTCTTTGAATGTGAAATATTCATTTTTAAGTTGCCTTTCTAAGTGGAGTACAACACCTTCAAATATAATGAATATTTTAACGAAATATAATATACTAAATATATATATATATATGATAAGTTGTTGCAAATAAGATCCATCTTTAAAATAATGCACTACTTTTCTTTCAAGAGATTTGACTTCTTTTTTTCCCCCTTGTCTCTCAGTATGTCAAAAATCCTGAAGTGTGCCGGAAACGAAGACATCATCACCCTCCGAGCAGAAGACAATGCGGACACGCTCGCCCTGGTGTTTGAGACACTCAGTAAGTTTTAGGGATATGGACAGTGATCACATCATCATGGCTGACACTTGGCTTGGCTTTGTTTCTCCAGGAAGTTTTTCTTAATTTGCCTCTTTTCAAACCTCACAGACCAGGAGAAAGTGTCAGATTACGAGATGAAGTTGATGGACCTGGATGTGGAGCAGCTCGGTATCCCAGTAAGTCATTTTGTGTCCTGTAATGGTCTCTTTTTAAATGGCGCCGCCACACACCATCCCTGACCGTTCTCTCCCGCCGTCCGTCCCTCTAGGAACAGGAGTACAGCTGCGTGGTGAAGATGCCCTCCGGGGAGTTTGCCCGTATCTGCCGTGACCTGTCCCAGATTGGCGACGCCGTCATGATCTCCTGCGCCAAGGACGGAGTCAAGTTCTCCGCCTCCGGAGAGCTCGGCACCGGAAACGTCAAGCTGTCCCAGACCAGCAACGTGGACAAAGAGGACGAGGCGGTGAGTAGAGGCGCCGGGATGAAAGCCGGACTAAAAATATGACTCGTCCTAATGTCAGCTCATCTTTTCATAGATTATTACTTGACAAAAAGACCATTTACTTAAAGTATTACTGCTTTTGTGTGAATTGACTGCAACGTTGTCTCCGTCTTCAGGTCACCATTGAGATGAACGAGCCCGTCCAGCTGATCTTTGCCCTCAACTACTTGAACTTCTTCACCAAGGCGACGCCGCTGTCCAAGACGGTGACCCTCAGCATGTCGGCAGACATCCCCCTCGGTGAGTGCGTCCGTCCCGCTTCAGCAAACGGGAAACGCCTTTGTGTGGATTTAGTTCATCGAAACCACTACTGCCGCTTTAATATAATACATTTGTTTTGTCTTTCTTCAGTGGTGGAGTACAAGATCGCTGATATGGGACACGTGAAATACTACCTGGCACCCAAGATCGACGAAGAAGCATCTTAGGTGGTTGGTCGGCGTCTCGATGCGGGAGGAAAGCAGGCGGCTGGGACTGCGGCGGCCTCACGGTGGCCGGCGACCAATCGGTTTCTCATTTCCCGTCGAAGATTCCGAGCAGGAGGTTTTACATACTGTCAACCAGACGACAAATGCCGTCTTTATGGCGAAGCCTCGGCCCTCGGACTCTTTCCTGTTCGACGCGACGTGGCTGTGAGGCTCTGGCTGCCCCGATGTCAATTCCTGCTCCCTATCTCTGTTTTGGGAAAGCTAAAGTCAACAGTCCCATTGTGTTTTGTAGATAACATATTTGTAAATACTTCCTGTGGTTTCGCACTCTCAGCCAACCCCGAATGTTTTTGTATTCATTGATTCAGTCCAAAATAAACGATTCCACTTGTTTCCACAATTTTTTTTTGAATGTCAATCTTTAGTGGACGAATGTTTTGAACTGATGCACTTCGTTCACCAGAAGTCCAAATTTAAAGATTTTATTTTCCAACCATCTATTAAGAAAATTACTTTGATCACTAGATGCCTCCTTTCAGATACAACTTTCCCTTTTCCTTGACTTTGCACAATCTGTATTTGTACAAATCATTTTGGTATTTATTGCCGCTTCGATAACTAAGGATGACGTCTCCATACAATCCCGGTCAATATGCAATAGTCTCTTTTCTAATGGTACTCAAGCATTTTCTTGGCTCTTTATTGCCAGACGCAGTCGTTTAAATGAGACACGTAACAACCGCTGGCACAAAAGTAATCGCCAATCATCTGAGAAATGAACTAGAAGCTGTTCACTGCGGTTTAGTGAAAACTACTCAACCTCTTGAATTAACATTGAAGTAGGAAGTGACCCTACGATGTAAATTGAAGTTCAGTGTGCTGCAGTGAGCCGGTGTAGACACCAGGTGGGGCCCTTTTAGCTTTAATCTCCCCTCCGAATGAAGAATTAAAGTCGTCCTGTCAAGTAACGTGTGATGTCATTTATCCAGAAAATATCGACCCTAATTTACATCTCCAGTAGTCCGTTTCCCCCCCGGCAGAGACACACAGTGTAATCAATCGCCGGTCGGGATTGATTGGATGACCGGAAAGCGCCTGTCTGTTGAATCAGACTGATGATCTTGATGCCAACATGACAGATGTCCAGTTATTCGTTGGGTCAGAAGTCCCCAGAGCCCCAGGTGTGTTTCCATGCAGGTCAGTGAGCTTAAATATTCAGAGGATTCACCGAACGTGCAGCCGAGGATACCTGAGACACACGACTCCGTCTGCAGACCGCTTTAATCCACACAAAGCTGTAATCTGATGGCCACATCTGCCCCCAGTCCGAGCGTCTCTGCTGCTGCTGCTGATGAGTGTTTGTGATGAGATGATGGGACGGGGACGGAAAGAAACCAGCACATGTCTACTTTTCATACCTAGATGTTTTTATTTGTCTGGTCTGGAGGAAAATAGCGGCACACATCGTGCTGATGCTGATCTCTTACCTCTTATCTTTCAGTTTCGCAGAAACATCTGGCCAGGCTTTGTCCTTACTTGCCTACCAACTAACGTTATTTCTCTTTCGTGTAACTTCAAAACCCGGATTCAATGTGTTTTACGAGAGATTGTGCTCTAGTTGCCAGGCAACCAACCACTGGATAATATAACACAAGCTGCTGGTTAAAGAGAATAAACACACAACCTTTGAGTGAACATTAGTGGTGTGGGGGACGTTTGGAGTATTTGGTGACCTTTGGACCTGGTGCGCTGTGTCCTTTAAGTTTATCCACTTCCAGCTCGCATGGACAAATGACTGTTATCCATCTTTTTATCTTAATAGTGTTAGCTTAAATAGCTACTTAGCCAATTTAACTTTTGACAAGAAAGTATTAAACTATTGACTCTTGCGTCACTTTATCGGTTCATCTTTCCTCTGTCATTTCTTTCTCCCCATTAATCCTTTAAGGAGGCCTTTTCTCATTTTCCAGGCCGTCGCTGTAAAATCAGATTCTTATCTGATCTCAACGTGCTGCTTGAATAAAGACCAGAGAGGAGCAGACGGGCAGATCATAACTCCTCAGTGCGCCATCGTAATGCCACACTCTGGAATATCAGAACTCATCTGCAGAGAGGGGCTGAGCTCCTCCGCCAGCACGAAAAGAGGATTTCTTTCATTTTGCGCATTTATTTTTGGCAAATTCATTTGATAAATGTGAGTTGTCCACATCCGCGCTGCACGGAAACCGTTCTTGTAAACTCCCGAGGGAAGCTGTAGTTTCTGAAACACAATGTACAGCAGCAGCGGATTTGCCTGATGAGGGCCGCTGTGTTCCGGACATCTAAGTGACCGACAAAGTGAAGCGACAGCGCGGCCGTTTAAGCTGCCTCAGCATTTAATTAGCTGCTGCCACCCAGGTTCATATTAATTACTTCCCTTAAGAGAGCGAAGAGGGTTCAACCTGAGTGGGGTTTTCCCATTTCTGAATCCTAATGCCTCATGCAAGCGGCCATCATCAGACTTTGTCTCAGTCTGAATCCTTTTTTAGTTTCTGCAGGATTTCAAGGGCAGCCAAATGATGTCATTACCCGAGAGAAAAGACGGGCACTAAAGCTCGCTAGAAGGTCGATTTTTTTTATCAATATGAGGTAAATAAGGTTCCCCTAAACTACTTACACGTGTCTAAGGGAAATGTTACAAAGGTAAGAACTAATTAAGTTTATTCACAAAGGAGTCCTTTAAAATGTTTACAAAGTGCAGTTTCTTGGCTCGTTTTATCGGGCCGGTGGTCGATGAGTCGTATGAGTGATAAAAGTACAGCAGCACAAAGTTACGCAACAAGTCACCTGCACTCGCATCAGCATCCACATTGCCTGGTGTCTGATGTGCTTTAAGATGAAATAAGGTTTCTTTTCAGCTGAGTTTGAGACTTTCTTTGATAAACTAAGAGAAAACATCATGACAGGCTCAAGATTATTATTAATCTAAATGTAGTTCTTCAATGTTGCCTTTTCTTCCAAGTTAGCATTTGCATGGATGTAGCCTGTTGTATTCAATGAACCCAATGTCCTCTCTCTCCCTGTATGGCCTTTAAATTGCTTTCCGGAGGTTGGGGATTTGGGCCGTGGAGATAAGGGGAGCAGGATGAGAGTCTCTCTCTCTCCCGCGGTCCATTTACTGAGAGAGCAGGTGGACACGGTGGACTCAGTGGACTCGCCTCCCTGGAGGCTTTTTCCTTCCTCGCCGTCAGTCAGTGAGGTCCTGGAGGATCCCTGACCCGACCCCCCCGGGCCTGACACTCTCCCCTAAACCCCCGAGCGCTGTGATGTCTCTCCACGAGAGCCTGTCTCGTGGATTATTGATGGCGGCCCTCACATGGCGAGGACACACTACAGGCACGCGTGGGACATTCCCTGTTTGTTTAGTTGTGTCCTTGTGTAGAGGCAGCTGAGGTGTGTGTTGTTACGGGGATTCCATTTCTATCACCACACGGCCTTAACCTAATGCGAACAACCGCGATGCCCTCCTCCTCCACCTCCTCCTCCTCCTCCTCTTCCTCCTCCTCCTCCTCCTCCTCCTCCTCCTCCTCCTCCTCCTCCTCATCCTTCTCCACCTCCACCTCCTCCTTCTCCTTCTCCCTCTCTTCCTCCTTCTCCTCCTCCACCTCCTCCTCCCGGAGCTGTGATGTCGTGCAGCGTGCCTACACAGGAGACACCCGTGTATTTCTGACAGTGCTGCGGGTGCTGCAGTCCTCCCCCGTGAATCAGCTTACTAATGGGATGTCCTCCTCGTCTGTCTGTCAATCACATGTCACAGCAGCGAGGGAGGGCGACAGGGCCTCCTGCGGTTGGGGTGTGTGTGTGTGTGTGTGGGGGGGGGTGGCTGCAGGCCCGAGTGACCGAGTGCTCAATTTGTTGAGTTGGGATCAAATGAAAACACGAGGTGTGACAGTGTTGTTATTTTAATGTTTTATTTAGCTAAATAAATGTTGTCAACCAATTAGGGCGCAATAGAATCTACAGGAGAAATTCCCAAGCACTTTATTTCTTAGTCGATTGTTGTGAGAATAACAAGCGACCTTGTGATTGCAGAGGAGTCGATTTCTTGCAGCTTTTGTCTTATTTAATAGTAAAGTAGTTGTTGGTTGAACAAAGCGAGCATTGTGCACAATGGCCGTCAATGCTCTGCAGAGTATGAAAGTGACCATTAGTTGCTGCTCTGATGTTTCAGGGTATTGTTGTATTTATATTGTGACCTTCAAGGATTTAGTGGAACCAAAAGAAACTAAGTCACCGATTCTCACTCTGTGTTCTTAAAATAAAAGCCTTTCTTCCTCCTTTCCTGCCACATTCATACCTTTGTCCCTCTCGGTCCAGAGACACCTCGGTTCGCTACTTAGCAACTGTTTCCACGGCTACAAAGTTGCTCCTCGCTCTGCCTCCACATTAAGCCGCCCAGGTCCCTCTCCTCCTTTGAGGCTCTGCCTCAGTTAGACACTTGCTGCTGTTTATCTTCAAACCCCCGGGACACCGAGCTCTCTGAGGTTTGTGCCGCGTGGAGGACATTGTCCACCTCCATGGTGCCGTATTCCTCTGTGGCTGCAGGCGGTTGTGTGGGTCCGATGAGGGCCGTGGAAGGTGGACTGATGAACACGCTGGAGATGCTCTTCCTCGTCCCGTAGCGGGTGTCAGCGTGCTCCGAGGTCTGATGTCACTGAGACAAATCGCAGCGCATCGTCCACATGTTTCTGACTGTCACTCACATGTGAGCAGATGCACAATCCAGCAGAGACCAAAAGAGACGAGAAAGTCACACAGAGTGAAAGGCCGCTGGGTGCGTTCAGACATGAGCGCTATTTATATCCCTCCTAAATATAGACATTCTTCTCCATAGAAACATGAAATCCTTCTGAGGGGCGAATTACAACCGAGCTGCTGCTGTGTGTGTGTGTGTGTGTTTCTGTTATTCTATTTCTTCAGAAAGTGAAAGCAAATTAGCGACAGCATCATCCCAGCTGTCTCCATCGTCCCTCGGCCTGGAGAGGACAGGATTTGAACAGTGCACCTTCCATGGCGACGGGCTTCAAGCAGACGGGCGCTTTACTTTACAGTAGCAAACAGCGGGAAGATCCAATGCCGCCTTGTCGATGTGGAGAGAAAAATTACCCCGGTATTAAAGATTATCATTTAAGTTTTGGCTCTGTGGTGAGGCTTCAGGCCGTTGAAGTGACGCTGTAGTTTCACCCTTGGATGAAGATAGATGGTGGTGGTGAATGCAGACGGATGAGGTCAGCGTTGATCCCAAGCACAGAATACAATAACAGAGATGTTGTAATCTCACACACCTCCTTGAGAAAAAATGAGAACATGAGTGTAGGACTTCTTTTGCACAAATGTAATGTTCTTGTTGCTTTCAAATACACTCTGATCTCATCAGTGGTTCATATTATTCTTACCGTTGAGACAGGATTTGATCTCTGTGTGAAAATGTGTGACAGCACAGATTCATTTTGCATCAGAATATTGACGCAGGTCCCATTTCCCACTTTAAGATACCAGGAATACAAACGGTGTCCACATTGCAAATCACTCAAAGGCAACCGGTGAGGACGTGTCTCTCTCGTAGCGCTCGGCTGGTTCAGAAACGTCGCTTTCAGGGCAACTTAACTCCTACAAGATCATGGGATGTTTCAAGACTGTGTGAAAGGATGTAGATTTCAGACGTTTTGTGTACTTTATCGCTAGCAATGATGCTAAAAAAGGATCTGACATGTTAGTAAATGCTGTATTCAATTCATGAGACGCACACACACACACACACACACACACACACCTGCACATGTGAAGTGTATTGTTATGGTCCTGCTAAAGCAGACGGAGCAGGCTCAACATCTGTCCTTCATCTCACTTGTTTCTTTCCTGTTCCAGCCTGATGTAATCTACAGGGACTATGGACGTCACTGGGGAGGGAGAGGTGGTCTCGGAGGGGGGGAGGTGGGCTCGGAGGGGGGGAGGTGGGCTCGGCCCGGCTGAACCGTCTGACGCGCTCCGCGGGGATCAGGGAGACAGATGCCGATCTTCAGCCGCAGCCGTTTCTGGCATGTTTCTCCTTTGTGAGCCCAGATGGAGCGGACTCTCTCACTGATTGGTTGTCCTACTGAGCCCTTTTGTGTCTGTTATCCCTCGTCGCCGCGAGGAGAAAGACTAATCCATGTTCAGTGTGTGTCTGCGTGTGCGTGTGTGTGTTTGAACGTTGGCTCACTCCATCACTTACAAATCAATACGCCGTCCTCCTTCATTGGCCTCTAAATGATCCTCACCCAACGTGGGGAAATGCTAATTATTAGTGCGGTTCCAGGTGTGTAGGTATGGCGTGTGTGTGTGTGTGTGTGTGTGTGTGTGTGTCTGTGCGCGAGGCGGCTGTGGAGTGGAAACGAGAGAGGAGGAGATGGAGATAACGTCTGAGACGAGGAATGGATTGTGTAAAATCCACTTTGTTAAAAGTCCACCTGGGAAACCAGAACAGAGAGTTCTAGTCGTCTCCTGACCTTTTGACCTCTTCCAACGGACCTCGCTCTCGTTTATCTTGTTTTATTAGCATCTTTTTAAAACAACTAAAGTTTGTCCAACGTTAAATAGAGCAGCGTGAGTGATTAATGCCGTCATGGGACCCTTGTATTGTCCATACGTTAAAATACTGTGTGTTGATTGTTTTTGTCCTATGTTTACAGCGCTGCATTATTTTATGTGTTGTAATGTTATATTAAAAATATATATATATCATTTGTAATTAGGCAATATCAACTGAAATGAGGATAAAAAGCAAGACTCCCGGCACAGTTTGGAAAATTGCAGTCGCAGTACGTCAGCTGATAATATCCCACTTTTCTGTTTGACTCAACCGACATCCAGCAGCATTTCCTGCAACAGCAGAACTCTTCCCAGTAGTGGACATAATGCAGGGCAGCTTTCACGCTAAAATATTTCCTCAAAAGGAGGTTTGTGTGCTGCGGAAGCATAAACATGTGATGGCGAATAGGAAGCAGGTTCATCAGACAGATGGCGTTTCCTCATTCATCTTGCTGCCTGTTTACAGTTCTTGGCAGTTCATTACGTAATATGATGTGTGAGGATGCTGGACCTCGCCCCGTTACTATTCTCTCTCTCTCTCTCTCTCTCTCTCTCTCTCTCTCTCTCTCTCTCTCTCTCTCGGCGTCACAGAGATCCAAGGTCACCCAAATTGATTCAGTTCCTCGCTGAGCTCACACGGATTTTCCAGCAGGGCTTTAATTGCATTTCTGTACCAATCACTCTAATGACAATCACACACACACACACACACACACACACACACACACACACACACACACACACAAGGATATCCCTCTCTTTCCTTGACATGCAGAAATTGCTGGAGAGGAAAGATAAATAAAAAAGGTCATCATGTACTATCATAAATTAAATCACGATGTCATACAAAAATAACACCACCAATTGTAGTGTCAAACAGAAATGACCAATTGGAAGCTTTACAAAAGTGTTGATCTGAAGCGGTTCTTGTGGTAAAAGGGCACAATATGGCTCCTTTAAGGTTCAGCTGGTGTTTGATCAACGTCGCTCCCACCTTTTAATAAACTTACAAAGGCTAGTGAGTCGCTCATATACACAGTTCATGTTCCTAATACTGCAAAAACCTGTTAAGCCATCAAATACTAAAATATCAGAAATAAATAAATAATCAACAGGGGCCAAATGCATGAATCTGAAACGAACTGCAACAGCTGATTTGGTCGCTTATCAAACGTGCGCGCTCCCTCATCTATTAAAGACTTAACACGTGCGCGCACCCACGTGTTCACCTGCAGCAGGTGGAAGTTTGGGCTTCACACATGATGGTGACTAAAAACCAGCCTGATCACTTTACCATTACATCATCATCGTCATCACCATCATCATCATCATCAGGCTGTAAGAGAGGAAGGTCCGCTTCCTCCCTCTCCCTCCCCCCTCTCACCCCCCTCCTTCCTCGAGCGGGGTGCGCTCATTCCTTCACATCCTTTGGAGCGTCAGTCGGAGGTTGAGGGTCCGCGCAGAGAGGACGCACGCACGCACACGCACACACACACACACACACACAAACTGAGGCTCGTGCAGGAAACCCTCCGTCGGTGTCGCCGTTTTCCCGCAGCACAACATGCAGGTGAGACGCGAAACTAGCCGGAGGTTCTGTTGTTGTAGCGCGGGAGGTTCGCGATTCTCGCGCGACAAAAGCAAAACTGCGTCTTGAGATAAACACCTCTACTTGGCGGCACATACTGCCTATTTATCTTGTTTTAAAAAGACGTACATGCTCGGCAGCTCATTTGCTGCCACTTTTGTTTTGCCCGGAGTGAAGTTGAGTAGCTGCAGACCGGCGGGCATCACGTCTCCTCCCGCCTCGTCCCGGCAGCACGTGGGCCGGTGGACATCTGCGATGCGTGTCTGTCAGTGTGTGTTCACAGTGACTCACGTGTGACTTTAGGTCCGCGCAGTCCTCCTTTAAATCCCCCATCCTAGAGAGAGAGAGAGGGGGGGGTTGTGTTTGTAATTCTGCTATAGTCCTCCTCTAAAAAACCCAATTTGGCAGAAGAGTCGTCAGCCATGTGAATGCTGGATCCCCGTTCGAGGTCCTGTTGGACCACAATACGCTGCAACTTGTGCATATAATGTTTGACCTCACTGCTGGTGTGTGTGTGTGTGTGTGTGTGTGTGTGTGTGTGTGTGTGTGCATCACTGTAAAAGTACCTCTATGATATCATGTCAGACAGGAACAAAGCTGTCACACAGACTGCGGCAGCGCCTCTCCTCCCACGCACCCCCCCCTGTGAGTATCGACATGCGGGTGTTTGGATTGAATCACGCTGGGAAGCATCCGGGTGCCTGATATTTCAATGTTTGCTTGAGTTTATTTTGTTCTGGAGAACGACTGTTGGATCACGTCATTGTTCACTCATTTTCTACGTGTTAGGGTTAGAAAAAGAAGAAAACCATCTCAACTTTTGTATTTTCACACTCTTAATTCAGACTCTCAAACAAGTCTTGAGTGCCCCGTCTAAAAGTTCTCCTTTAACAACTGTATTCATTCAAATTTCTTCCCACCAAAAGTCAAATTTAAAGTGCACAGACAATAGCTGTAGCATTTATAATAGCACATAGTTACGATTTCACCTTCAACGTGCTCATTTTTATGAACGACGAGTCAAACCCACTGTGAATGCAGCATCCGCTGTGAGGGGCAACGTGGTAAGAAGAGACTCTCCGACGGTCGCAGCCGATTAATCGGTGCATCCCGACTAAACACTATTCTGCTCCCCTAATATAGCAATAGTAATATTAACGTAGTATAGCATATGACGCCATCTGCTCTGCATTGTTTCAGTCAGATCCTTGATTTTCCCTTAGGGCAGCCCATATATGCATGTGTATATCTGTGTGTGTACATGTTATGTATATATATGTGTGTGTATGTATATGTTGGCTCTACTGGAGGAGCTCTTCCTTTGGTGGGGTAAATAATCTGCTGTGGACCGACGACTGTGACATTAGAAGTATTTAATGGTGGAATCCAGAGTCTCACATTGCAGTTCAATCAAAGCGATCACACAGAAGGGTGACACCACTCCAGACAGGCCGATGGCAACAGGCACACACACACACATTCATGTACACCCACACACACACTGAACCTGCTGTGTTCTCTGAGGTTCTACCTGTTCAATAGGTGGGTTGACTGGTTGCTCTAGACCCGGTAAATAATTCAACAGGTCCGCTAACCCGATCCTTTAAAGAGGGAACGGGCACCTCACGCGTCTCAAACACAAACCCAGTGGGGAGATTTTGCATCGCTGTGCGGAAGAGAAACTTCATATAAAAAGCCTTTTTTTATTCCACCCTAGCTTTCCTGGGCTTTAAAAAGCGGCATATTTATCATCTCAAATTAGCTTTGATATGGTAAATTGGCCCAAATGGTAAATTTCCTTTCTCTTCAGCATAATGTGAGTTTGTGTGCACGGAGAAACATGCACACGCATACACACATGCATACACACACACTGACAATACTGCTCCTATGTGAGGCACACTATGATCAACCCACAGTGAATATTCATCCCCGATTCACCTGATGTTCATACACTGCATTGTTTATCGATGCACTTATTGTAAACTATTATTAAGAGGAATGACACAAAGAGTGATCTGTGTGTGTGTGTGTGTGTGTGTGTGTGTGTGTGTGTGTGTGTGAGAGAGAGAGAGAAGGAGCTGAGCATTTAAACATGGTTCCTCGGTTGCTCGGTGACTCCACAGAGCGCATGTTCTTTCTCCACATGAAGGCTCACACATCAATATAATAAAGTGTCTCTCTCTCTCTCTGACACACTCAGAGACACACACACACACACACACGCACACATGTAGGACCAGAATGCGGTCCATATGGATGTCCCACTGATTCACACTGACAGCCATACTGAGAGGCTCAAGCAGTCAGGACACAAATAGTTCCAGCTCTCGACAATCAGCCTGTTTGCATATATTTCTTGCCGCAGGCTTTAAGCAGAGAGACCGGCGATGGTGTTTCTCTCAGCGAAGGTTACGCTTCTTGCTTGTGAAGTAACAAACTGAAAACAGAGGGCGGCCCATTTCCAAATAGGACGGCGCTCCTACGACTACGCAAACAACCATCTGTGGAGCTATTTATTCCGTCGTCAAGTGACTCAAATTGTTTGTTTTCTGTATTTTTCCTTGTTGAGTTGTTTTTCTTTGAAACCTTTTTCATGTTAAACAGAGACGTAGAATTCAACAGAATGAGATTTACAGCCGACTTCATGTTTTTTCAGCTTTAGTCACAAAAAAGAATCACGTATTTTAGCGGGAAAAGCTCCTTGGTCAAAGTCAGTTGAGGAAAATATTGCCCTCTTGGTTTTAAGAAGACAATGTTGGCTGCAGGTAATTCATTTAATGAGAGGAATACCATTGTGCTGCAGGCGAGGTGCCCAAACCAACGGTAAAAAAATAAAAATGAATCATGCAGTAGCTCCTTTAAGTGGATATTGGGAATGAACGAGGCCTGTTGTCAGTGAACGCTTAGCAGTTAAGGTTAGAATAGATTGTGCAACTGTACCGATTCATCCAAATCGTTTCCTAGTTATATTAATAAAACAGAGTATCAGTTGAATTGGGTCTGTTGCTTGATAAATATTCAAAAAACTGAACAAAACTGAAGCAAAAGGCAGATATATGCTTATTTAATCCTTAGCGAGGATCAGTCTCTAAAAGCACAACACCCGAAAACAATTCAAATATGGGTAATATTTAAACGGTGATCCTTTGCCGGTCGATTATTAGTATCACTTTATTCCAATTTCCCTGACAAATCTCCTCCATGAGCGAACCCACGGTGAATCTGTGTGTGTCGTTCTCCTGCTGCTTAGAGAGCCAGGCAGCACTTCATCGTGCTGCAGGAGTCACCGGGCGCTCCGTCCCGTTGTGCTGTCAGTGCTCGGCACACGCACACACTCCCTCGTGTATAATTCCCCCGCTGGTATTTCTGCTCTCCCTGAAGCATCGCCCCGTGACAGGTGACATTACGGAGAAAGAGGCGGGTGACTGTAAAAATAAATTGGAAGCAATGAGGAGGTGTGGAGGTGGAGGAATAGAGGAGAGACTTGAGATGAGGCTGAGGAGCGTTACAGGGGCACAGATGAGCAACGTTTGGGATGCAAGTCGACCCGGGAGGGACGGACCAAACACTGGGTCCAAAGGGGGCTTCAGGGGGGCAGGAGGGCTCTGTGCTTAATTTATCCCGGGTTTGTCGGGTGGCCACCGCCACTTCAGAGGGTCTTTTGAACTCCATGTGGAATCAGTGAGCTGCAGTGAGGGTGTGTGGGCGGTGGCTGTATGTGTGACAGATAGAGACGTGTGTTTGTGCGTTTTCATTTTGAGCCTCTGTGTATTTATAGTCTGCGCGCTTGCGTTTGCTTCTCTGTGTCTGAATGCTCATCTTGACGTGTTGGGGATGCATCCGCGTGCTCTCGCATAACTTCCCCTTCTTGTTCTTGTATTTCTGCGCTTCAGAAGGACAGAATACGAACAGTGTATGAAAACACTGCAGGAAGCTCTGTGAGCAAAGTGTGTGACAGTCTCTCAACACACAAACAAACAAAGACTCAGCAACGGCTGCTGTGTCTAATATTAGTGATGATGGCTTTCATAGCCAACCCTTGTGTGGTTCCAATGAATAAAAAACACCTATACCGTCTACGGATGGAAATCCATATATTATTATATTAAGTTTCTCAAAATTCTTTCAAATCTTCATTACAGCGTGATTAAATACACACAGACCAAACGTGGCAAACTCGAGGCAACATCGCGACTACGTCCACTTCCTAAAAAATGTAAGTGCAAGCAGATATATAAGAACAGCGGCCCGCTGGTATGGATGTTAGATGAGAAGATGTCTTTTTGTGCGTAGAACAGTTGCATCTTGAGGCTTGGAGGACTTTGTTGTGAACATTGAGTGTTTGAACACTGACCACTATTAACCACACAAAACATCCTGTGACTGCAGGGTTGTTTGAAAGCACACTTTAACCTTGAGGAAGCAGTCAGGCCGAACAAATGAAGCGTTCGAGTCATGCTGAGAAAAACTCACATGTGAGCTGGGACATGATGGCAGGACATTCTCTGCCTCTGCTGGAATGTTAATCACACATATTACTTATTAATGGACAATACGAGGCTCCATCTCTCGCTCTCCATTCCCTTTACATCCCCCTTTCCTTTCCTTCTCTATCAATGCTCCGTCTTTGTCCATCACATCCTGTTGTTGCAAGTAGATGCAAACGCGCACGCTGCATTCGCCAGTGTTCTTATAATAACAACGTCACCTGTTGTGTTCTACAGAGAGTATTTGTGTGCATGTTTTTTTTTTAGCTTGTTGCTTTGGCCTACTTAGCTCCTTCGATGCACATGCGCCTCTCTCATAGTGTTGTTTTTCAGAGACCGAAATCAAAGCTGGTTTTCTGATTGTGTCGCCAGAAGTAGGTCTTATAATCAGGTGAAAGTGTCCAAATCCTCCGGTCACAAGCAAAGGTCACGCAATCACAATTTTAGAGTAGAAGTACTCACAAAAGTAGCTGTCTGCGTTGGATACAGTAGACTACAGTGAGAAGAGCTTTCATGCAATGAGGCCAGAGTTTACGCCTCGTGCAAACCAACATGGATTAAACTAACAACAAGGCGGCTCATATTTAATATTTCATGGCAGAGCGGGAAGCGATGTGCATCGCGTCGCTGATCTTTGTTTGCTTTGAGCGTTGCGGGCTTATGTAGGTGTGCGTGTGTGCGTATGTGTGTAGATATTACAAGACGGAAGTGCTGCCCGAGGTCAAAGCCAGCTGATGCATTAAGAAGAAACATCAGATGTGTGTGTGTGTGTGTGTTGGTGTGCGTCCAGCCGTCCAGGAATAGCCAAATTAAGTAGAGCTGGAGTTTCTTGTGTTTACGCTGCGTCTGTCTGCATCGCAGCCGCCTCCTCCCCCTCTGTTCCTTTCACTGAAAAGACACGTTAAAAAACAATGATGTCTTCCTAAATGAAGCGAGTCATTGCGGAGGCTTTTCTTTTAACTTGATTACTCTTCTCTGCGGTGCTGATCTGGGAATCGACGCATTGTCGGGATGGATGGAAAGGGTTTTCCATTTCAGATGTAGTCATTACGTCGGGAGCCTGTTTGACTCTCTGTGGAGATATGCAGATGTGCAGATGTGCGCTCCTTGTAGTCGTCCACTTCCCCCTTCCTTCTCCTCTCTCGTCTTTAGCTCTTATCCTCACGTGGAAGATGCAAAGAAATAGCTTTGCAAATGTGTTAACCAGGAAGATGCTCTCCTCCATCTCCCCCTCCTCCATCCCTCGGCCCTCCGGCCGTCCTTTGCTCCTTTTCTCAGAAAGGCCAATATTCAATTTGCTAATTGACTTTGGTTCTTCCAGGAACACAAGCAGACTTCCCCCTCATTCTTTTCTCTAACTCTCTCTCTATTTTCCATTTTTCATTCTCGCACATTAACTTTAAGTAAGGGATTTGCCTGTTCAGGCTTCCATGGGATGAAATAGTAGTTTAAAATCGTGTGTGTGTGTGTGTGTGTGCGCGCTCCATCCTCTCCCGCTGTCATCCTTTGCTCTCCTTCTCCTCCACAGAGTAAACAGAGCTGCTGTTTGTTCTGTGTCCACATCTTTCATCTTCCTCCACGCACTCCAGTGTACACATGTGTGTGTCTGTGTGTGCGCGCGTGTGTGATTTCTCTGTGTGTTATAAATGAGCGGCCTAATAAAGTAAAAGATGTGCCCGCTAAATCAGATCGGATCAGCGTTTGACGTATACGAAACTGAAAGGGTGCAATATTAGGAAGAAAAACACAACAGGTTTGATGAAAGAGGAAACAAAGAGTGAATATGAATGAGCAGGGCCGGGATCGGTCGCGCATATTAAGAGTCACGTTGATGGAATGGAGCTGAATACGACAGCGATCGGAAACCGACTTTGAGTCGCTCTGAAATTAAACCTGATAACTGCAACATGTAAATTGAAAAAAAAGTGATCTTCAGAAACGTCAAGGTTTAAATCTTTATGCTGCCCAGAATAAAATCTTTGCATCTCTGTTCCAGAACATTTGTGGATGTGGATATCATGCTGTAAAATAAAGATCACTCTTCATTCTTTTTCTTGTATTCGCTCGGTGTCAGCGGACTTTTGTCAGTTCTTATTGAAATCTCAAAGTACGGCAAATGAAGCCTTACATCATCTACATCATCCATAATGTTGCCAGGTTAGTGCTTGCGCAATTTACTCTGTCACTCGATCTTTAAAGTCTGTTCATAAAGCGGCGCAATAGCATCGGGTAGAGCTTGTCAGGGATGCGGGGAATGCAGGACTCAAGCGCAGCGTTTCAAACAAAAAGAGACTTTAATGGTCAAAACTCCAAAAGCAAAAAGGCCAAGGGGCAAACACGCAGACGGAAACCAGGAACATCCAAAACATTCAACAATGACGCGACAAGTGACAAGGGACACGCAGGGCTTAAATACACTATAGAGGTGCAGGTGATTGGATACAGGTGGAAACAATCAGACAATCACAGGGGATGACAGGACAAGGCAGGAAGTGAAGTTACCAGGGAGATAAGAAGCAGAAAACTACAAGATAAGACAGGACATGAACCCAAACCGTGACAGATCTGACAAAGCCTTTGCTGAGCTGAACTCTGGTTGAACCTCGTTCAGCCAAAGCGTTGCTTAAACACCTTCGATTCCGAGGCTAATCATACACACATAATCTCCTGCTTAATTTAAAGATCTCACCCAGGTTTCTTTCATTTTCAAATCTCTCTCTCTCTCTCTCTCTCTCTCTCTCTCTCTCTCTCTCTCTCTCTCTCCATCCCCCATCCTCCAGGCGGACAGCAAGGTGGTCGATGGCAGCCTGCTGGGCGATGCGAACGGCGTGGAGCCTGCGCCGGGCCGAGTGAAGGATTCTGGGAAGTGGCAGAAGCCGCGCTTCTCTCGGAAAGCTCTGATGAAGTGCTGCCTGGTTAAATGGATCATCGCCAGCACACAGCCACAGGACAAAGGTTAGAGAGGGGGGGCGACGTGGTGAATGCACAACATGTGGCACTAACAGTGTTTGGATTGATCGCTGAATTGCCTGGATGGAGCTCCGCTGGCCTCCTGCGGCCCCTGTGGGCCCGGCTGACTCATTGTGCCGGCCTGGTGACCTCAGACTCAAGTGTACCCACGGATCATTTAGATGCTTAGGCTCATTTGTCAAGTGTCTCTACACTCTCATTCCCCCATTAATATTCTCCGGGTGGACCTGAAATGCCACCAACGCTGCCCATCACCTCCCCGTTGCCTCTTTTTACCTGACCTTTTTTTTTTTTTGCACATGTGTGCTGGGATGGATGCTTGTTTTTTTCCTCCATAGCTTCCCTCATGCGGTTTGTCCGTGCGCTTAGTCTCAGTGCTCCACCCAGTGGCTCAGCTGTAATCGTGCACAATTAATCCCATTCGGGTGTTATTGAAGCGGAAGTTATTGTCAAAGCACTCGGCATTGTCACGCGCTGGGAATCATCATTTCACCGATGAGTCGTGACACAAAACTGCCTTTGCAGTGTTGTTTCAGAAGCCCCATCTTTGCTTTCCTTCTTCTCCTTGTCATGACCTTGTTGTCTCCTGCCCCACTTGTTCATTACCTTTCCTCCCTTACTTACTTGGCCCATTCTACTCTACAACTTATTTTTTCCATCATTAATCGCTTGGTTTCTTCCTTGCGTCCTCTTGTCCTTCCTTTGTCTCCTTTTTGATTTACTTCTCCCAAATTCCTTCCATCAACTCCTTGCTTCTGTGCCCCCCCCCCTCTTTCTCACCCCAAGTTAACCTGCACCTTTCTACCATTTTGTCTTCCTCTCTACCTCCTTCTCTCATTTCCTACCTCTTGTTTCCTGCCTACGAGTTTGCTGTCCTACCTGCTGTATTCTCGTCCCAACATAAAAACAGACCATTACTTTCCAGTTTTTGTGGGTTCAAAGGTCACATTCTTTAAAATGCAAACATCACCTCCGGCTATAGAGAGCTTTGATTAAAGACATTCTATGTAGGACTGTTTGTCAACACAACAGACTGACCCCCCCCCACCCTCCGGTTCAATTCCTGCTTATTATACCAACATGTTTGAGTGCGAGCCATCTTTTGGTCTGAGGCCCTTTGATGGACTCCAGCAGTGCACTTAGATGATCCAGCCGTCTAAGACTCGTTCACACGATGCTGTAAATCACTTTCCCTCCTCTCCCTCCTTTGGCTCAGTAGCACTTTTCTAAGTGGGGTCGTGTTTTTCCACCATCATCAACACACCTTGCACTTTGGCTCCCCCAAGTGGCAACAAGAGACATCTCGTTACGTTATTGAAAGTTTGAAGTTTGAGTATTTTCATAAACGGCTTGGATCAAGTTTTCTTGAGGGCTGAACATGAGATTTTGCAGCAGGTTCAGGAGTATTATTACTGTGTGTCAATCCTGCATTCAAACCCCAACTGAAGCAAAGGTTTATCAGTATTATCAGGAAAAAGTACATGCAAAAGTAGACCTACCATGGTTATTTTTAATATGTATGATATTTGAATTAACAATTTATTTTTCATTAATGTGTATATTGTGTTTTTCTGCTGTAGTCAGAAAACTTTGTGATGCATTTTCCAGCTCATCCAACAGACTTTTTAAATAGTTCATTTAACTTAGGAAGAAGGCTAATTTTATGCCCATAAAGGAACACGTTGTTCTCAAATTCATGAGAAAACCAACGATGGTTATTGTTGAAAAAGAAACGATGGTTATCATGACAGGTCTCTAATTTGTAGCTAATAACAAGTAAAATACCTGCAGAACATACAGTAGAGGTCTGGATGCTGCTCTTTCCTGTACTTACATACCACACATATGATCAGCTTTTAGATTAGGATTATCAATCAGTTTTTTATTCTTTATTCTTTGGTTGCAACATGAGTGAAGGAGCTCTGCGGCGATGAAACCGGAGCACGGCGAGTAAGAAACAGCCACAGAGAGAGAGAAAGGACAGCAGGACTGCGAGGGGATGTGTTCATCTCCTCGGCACAGAGGGAAAAGTCTTATTGGTACTATCCGTCGGCAAACCCTCACCTCGGTTGATGGCCTCCGGCTAAAGATAGCTGCACGCATGTGGAGACGTGCATGGGAGAGGGTGGGGCGCAGGTGGTGGGGGCGTCAGAGCTGTCGCTGTGATGTGGTTCGCATGTGGAGAGGTGGAGGAGGCAGCCGGACGTGCGGAGCTACGGCTGAGGACGCGGGCGGAGCGGATGCTGATAGCACAAGTATGCAGGTCAGGCCAGAGATAGATGTCACTCTGACCTGCTGCGGAACTAATGATTCTATTTATAGCCGCGCAGTCGGCCAGTTATTTTTACAATTAACCGGTTTATTCATCTGAAGAGCTAAGAACAGGAAAGTGAAGGTCCTCGCTGTGGTTGTTGGAGGACTTTAGGTTTGGCTGTGGCTCAGTGCAAGAGCAGGCTAATCCTTCAGTAAAGCTCCGCTGGTCCATGTCAGCTAGGAAAGAGACATACAAGTACAGCCAATTAACCTTCTGCAACTGCACTCACATTACCCAATATATATATATATATATATATATATATATATATATATATATATATATATATATATATATATATATATATATATTGGACAGTGACAGATATTGAGAAAGAAAAACATGATGTGGAACAGTTTCATGTTTTTTTAGGGAGGAGAAGAAAAGACTTTTCCAAACAATCATTTCTTTTGAAGGCCATCCACCACACGGCGCCTTTAATGGACTCAGAAGCTCCTTCGGCGAGGAGGCCTAAGTGTTCTACTGAACGACTCAGAAGGTCTTTTATTGCAGCAGCCATTTGCATTTTTAATGGCCGCCTTTGGGTTCAGCATCTTTCTAATGTTGGCCATGTTTAATAAGGTTTTGTTTGTTCCCTGTAATGTGTTTCCTGTCTGTTGTCTGTTTGAGTCGGTTTGAATTCTTTTGGTGGCAAATGAGTTTCCCAGCTGGGGTTAATAAAGTGTTCTAACATAATCTAAAACTGTAACCCTGGCAGTGAAACCACATTTAGAACATCAATTTAGGAGACTAAATTGATAAAAATACATTTGTGTATTTTTACCAAATAATTATTTGTGCTCTTTCTTTTAGCTGAGCTCAAGGTGTCTTCTTTAAAACCCAAAGATATTCAATCCACAGGGATATAAACCTCAAGATTTCATTGTGGAAAGTGGAACCATCTGTAAGTTATTTAACGTGTTCAGCAGTATTTCACGATTTACTTCTAACTCAGCAGCTTTCCAACATACAGCTCCTGCTATCTGCTACAGATGGAAAAGTTATTCATCTGTAAGAAATTAGACTCGGCACTCGGTTTAATCTCTGATTTAAAAGCAGCCCTCGCGCCACGGAAGAGGAGTCAGATAATGAGGCCATATGTGGGGGGAGCGACGAAGAGGAGCAATATGAATGACTGCGATATGAAAAGTGTAATGTGAGTGGAATTAGATACGGAGGAGAGACTAACGAGGGAGGGAGGGAGGGAGGGAAGATTAGGTGTCTTCACTGATCTGTCAACTATATCTGCGTGCCGGCTGCTTCTCCTCTCTGCGCGTTCTGTCCGTCACAGAAAGCGGCATGAACTTGAGCGCGTCCCGGCGACCACGCGGCGCCGACGAAGGGTGAGACGGGAGGCGCGTCAGCCTGTGTCGGGGTGGTGCGTTGCGCTTTGTCCGAGTCGACGGTCAGGATGGAGGCGATACCGTGCCTTTCAGTTCACCTCCTCCCCGTCCTCCTGAGGCGACAAGGGTAGAGGAAAGGAGCGAGTGAAAGAGGAGAGAAGGCAAAGAGGAGGAAGAGGAGGAGGAGGAGGGAGTGAACATCACCTGTAAGCAAACTGGGTCACCAGTTTAAAAAAGGGAACTCCGATAAAGGAAACATCCTCTGGGAGAGTTACTCGTCTCTTCCGCAAGTTTTTTAGTTCTTCACTTTATTTCGTGTCCAGTTTGGTGACTGAATGTGCAGCGTCTTTCTTTTTTGGGGGGACCTTCGACTGATTTCTTCTTGCCAGACCGCCGTATTTTTAACTCTACCTACTTTAGTGCTGATGATCCAGGAGGTCAAAGTGTAAAGGATGAATGCATGCAGGGCAGAGTGCAAAAAGGAGATTGCCAAGCTGCTGCGCTGCCTCTTTGGCTTCATCACTGGGACGTACGTTCAAGGTATTTACGCTCCTTTCATCTGCGGCTGGTTGTTCGTCATGCTCTTAAAATTTAGGTTAAATAGCTGATCTCAATAGAAACGTGTGGGTTTATTTACTGGTGTTATAAGGTCTCAAGTCAATCTGAAATCAAAGCTTTCATTGTTCTGTTCAGTCATTGAATTGTGAAACAGTGACTTAACTAGTTTCTTTCAAGCGCTTTGGCTCATCATTTGAAGCAGTCTTGTTTTAAATGCAGATGTCACAACTGTTTCATTGGAGAAATCACTCAACAACGCCACCAAAAATGAGTTTCATGGTCAACATTGGATGAGCTAATGCCCAAACGTTTGTGTTTTTTTCATCATTTCCTAAATCTACCCTTTGTTCTACTTTTCTGTTGAATCTGACTGGTTTCCTCATGTATGTTTTGTCTAGTTTAAAGCTGTTGTGTCAGTAGCTCTTAAGATTTTAGGTCCAATAGAAGGTAGAGATTTACTGGGGAAAAGTCAATGAAATACTGCAGTACGGAGAAAAGAGATATAAGCATTTGTATATAGCCCATAGAGTACATATCTTTGTGTTACAAGTTGACACAAAATTATATCTTTTCCAAATAACCTGCAGTTACTCATCAGAAGAACAAAACTATTTTTTGGATGCATCATTGCCGGGCGGAGAGGTTATGTGTGTGCGCGTGACTGAGTGGGTGTGGAGCTCTGTGTCCGTCCAGGGATATTCTTGCATTCCGCAGCAAACTGCACAGTGTCCGGCGTGGCTCGTTGGGGCGGCATGGTCGGGAACCTCTTGTGGTTGTGGTGACTCACGCTTGACTGTTTTACACGCACTGAATGGCTGCTTACCCCTCACTCCCTAGTCTCATTGGTAGAGTCTGCTATTCATAACACAGTGGACAGTCGTGCAGCCCTTGTTCTGCATTAACAGACGCAGTGGGGCGCAAACAGTTTGCAGAGTGTTTATGTTTTAGAGGGTGTGCTAACGGCAAGAAGAAATGCCCTGTGCACGCTCTGCTGAGCACCTCTTCTTAGGTCTTAGGGGGTTTTTTTGGACAGTGTGCTTGCTTTTCAGCTAAAGAATCAGCTGAGTAGACAGATTGGTGAGTTTACTTTTGGGTTATTATTGAATACAACGTATTAGAGCCCAAAGCTTGTGCGACTTTACGTCCCAGCTTGTTTTTCAGATTGAACAATGTCTATTTGACAACACTTTATAGCATTAGTTTATATTTCCATTTCCTCTATACACATGTTAACCTTCCAAGGGTAAAAATACAATCCGGAAGTCTTTCAGAGAAATAGCATCTAGTAAGTTGTTAGTAAGTCTAGTAAGCAGCTAGACCGAAGACACAAAACTCCTTTTAAAACCTCAGATTTATCATATTGTCCTTAAGGAGTTAAAATCCTTGCACCTGGATCATCTGCAGTATAGCTACTTTGTAGCTATTTTAAGGAATTTTAATAGTTGTACCTAAAGTCTGCCACAAATTCTTTATTTTGGTTCACATTTTACATGTGTATATTATTTCAAGTGTTTTTTATCAAATGTTTTATAACTTTCTGTCTGAGCGTTGTCCAAGAAAATGTTTGATATGATCAGTGGCACCTTTTTCCTAAATAGGATTTTTATTTTCGTTGGTGTTCTGCTCATCTTTTCCGCCGTTTGCCCTCCTTGAGTTAGTCTGCATATCCTTCCGTTCATCATTGATTTGATGTAAATCAATCCTCTGTCCTCCTCCTGCGTCCTTCCATACAACAAACACATTGCCTCGTCAAGCTTCCGCCGTCGGGATCAGCACTCACTCACTTGCTGTATAATTCAGAGAGCTAGAAGGGATAGAAGAATAAAGCAACAACCAGGGCAAAGAAAATGAGGGGAGAAAAAATGCCCTGTTTTAATTACATGGCTACAGTTGACTTTGAACCTGCAGAGTTTTATGAAAAGGAGATTTATCTCATGTGAAAGTGCAAAAGGCATTGGTTTTAATTGCAACACATCCAAGCGGTTGAAGGATATCAGGAGTAGGAAAAGATAGGCGCTGCCATCTTTTTCCCTAGTTACCAATGTTGCTTTTTCCAGCTGTGATAGTAAATGTAAGTGGAGGAATTTAAAATACATACAGCATTTTGTCTTTGGTATTGTTAACACATTCACTGAAATTTGAAAAGGTTTGGTGACCCTAGCTACAACGCTTCAACCTCAGGGCCCTGAAGGCGAGATTGCAGCCAACTACCCTCTCAGGAGAGCGAATGATACCCCGCAGCCGGCCCTCGTCCTTGGCAGTGGCTGATGTGTACCAGACGGTGATGGAGGAGGTCAGGATGGACTTAATGATGGTGGTGTAGAAGTGCAGCCAACATAACTTTCGACAGGTTGAATTTCTTCAGCTGCCTCCAAAAAGTACATCCTTTCCAAAGCCTTCTTGGTGATGGAGTTGATATTCAGTTCCCACTAGAGGTCCTCGGTTATGATGGAGCGCAAGAAGTAGTAGGATTCCACACGCAAGCAAGCAACGATCGAGGTGTCACACTGGGTGATAGGGGCAAGTGGGGCTGTGTTCTTTTAGAAATCCCAAATCACCCCCACTCGTGATGAATCCGGTGTGTGTGGTGCCATCCTGGAACTTCAGGGGCGTGGTGGTCTGGGGATAGAGCTCAGCTTTGAGGGTAACCAGTGCTGATGATCCCATAGTAGGAGTGTGTTTCTCAGGGCGTAACATGCTTCTGGCTGTCAGAAAGGAGGTCAGCGATCCACTTGCAGGTGGAGTAGGGCCCTCTGCAGCTGGGAGAGCTTGCTGGATGATGAGACTGCTGGATAATGAGACTGCTGGATAATGAGACTGCTGTATGATGAGACTGCTGTATGATGAGACTGCTGGATGATGACACTGCTGGTTGATGAGACTGCTGGATGATCACACTGCAGGATGATGAGACTGCTGGAGGATGAGACTGCTGTATGATGAGACTGCTGTATGATGAGACTGCTGTATGATGAGACTGCCGGATGATGAGACTGCTGTATGATGAGACTGCCGGATGATGAGACTGCAGGATGATCACACTGCTGTACGATGAGACTGCTGGAGGATGAGACTGCTGGAGGATGAGACTGCTGGATGATGAGACTGCTGGATGATCACGCCGCTGGATGATGAGACTGCTGAATGATGAGACTGCTGGATGATCACACTGCTGTATGATGAGACTGCTGTATGATGAGACTGCTGAATGATGAGACTGCTGTATGACGAGACTGCTTGATGACGAGACTGCTGTATGATCACACTGCTGGATGATCACACTGCTAGATGATGAGACTGCTGTATGACGAGACTGCTGTATGACGAGACTGCTGGATGATGAGACTGCTGGATGATGAGACTGCTGTATGATGAGACTGCTGGATGATCACACTGCTGGATGATCACACTGCTGTATGATGAGACTGCTGGATGATCACACTGCTGTATGATGAGACTGCTGGATGATGAGACTGCTGGATGATCACACTGCTGTATGATGAGACTGCTGGAGGATGAGACTGCTGGAGGATGAGACTGCTGGATGATGAGACTGCTGAATGATGAGACTGCTGGATGATGAGACTGCTGGATGATCACACTGCTGTATGATGAGACTGCTGAATGATGAGACTGCTGAATGATGAGACTGCTGTATGACGAGACTGCTTGATGACGAGACTGCTGGATGATGAGATTGCTGGATGATCACACTGCTGGATGATCACACTGCTGGATGACGAGACTGCTGGATGACGAGACTGCTTGATGACGAGACTGCTTGATGATGAGACTGCTGGATGATGAGACTGCTGGATGATGAGACTGCTGTATGACCACACTGCTGGATGATCACACTGCTGGATGATGAGACTGCTGGATGATGAGACTGCTGTATGATGAGACTGCTGGATGATCACACTGCTGGATGATCACACTGCTGGATGATCACACTGCTGTATGATGAGACTGCTGGATGATCACACTGCTGTATGATCACACTGCTGTATGATGAGACTGCTGGATGATCACACTGCTGTATGATGAGACTGCTGGAGGATGAGACTGCTGGAGGATGAGACTGCTGGAGGATGAGACTGCTGGATGATGAGACTGCTGGATGATGAGACTGCTGGATGATCACACTGCTGTATGATGAGACTGCTGTATGATGAGACTGCTGGATGATGAGACTGCTGGATGATCACACTGCTGTATGATGAGACTGCTGGAGGATGAGACTGCTGGAGGATGAGACTGCTGGATGATGAGACTGCTGGATGATCACACTGCTGTATGATGAGACTGCTGTATGATGAGACTGCTGGAGGATGAGACTGCTGGATGATGAGACTGCTGGATGATCACACTGCTGTATGATGAGACTGCTGGAGGATGAGACAGCTGAATGATGCATGGATCGTTTTTTTTCATTTCCATGTGAAACATGGAGACTGATGAAACTCAAACTTGAAATAGTCTGAATAATTTGATCCATTCTCTCGTGTTCCCACTCTGATTGTGTCACTGAGCGGATGTGAGCTGCTCTTGAGCTCCGCTGTGAGGTGTCTGGTGTCTGGCGTCCTCTGGCGAACACAGGGGATATAACAACTAACAATCATCTGATCTAATCAATCAACTGATGATTATGTAAGTAAATAACATTTACAGTCTTTTATTTTTTTATAAAAAATCAACGAAGATAATGATATTCATTAAATGCGTGTGTATGTCAATATGATGGAAAGAATGTATTCTGTTGTTTTTGTGATGGTATGCACTAGAGCGGAAACAGTCCATGGAATATGTGATACCGAAAACTAACCCGCATCTATAATAGCTCGATTCATTATCTTATTCCAGTTTCCTTCAATGAATGAATTAAATTTCTTTGTGCTTCATGGTAGTAAAATGAATGTGTTCTGTGTTGGACTTTGTACCACACTAAAAATGTGCACTAATTGTGTTAAAAAAAACAGCAACTTTTTCACAGAAAGGGGATAATTGTAAGTTATTGATTATTTAGTTTAAAATACAAAATACAAAATATCATATGTAAACAATATTTAATCTAAACAATGTAATGCACAAAATGAAGGCACACTCCATTTTCTTCCATTTGTCATAAACAGAAACGATGCGCACACAAGAGGTGGAACACGGCAGGAAATAACCCTCTGACCAATGAAATGAAAAGCATATTTCAGACAAATTTACAATCGGCAATACTGTGATTTCTTAAAAGAGTAGTTTTATATTTGAGAAAATACTCCCCCAAGAGAGCTTTTCCCCCAAGAGTTAGATTAGCATCAGCTAGGCAACAGCTAGCAGCAAGATAGATTAGTTTAGCATTGGGCTACAAACTGACATTGAATTAAAAATAATTCAATCTGCCAATCTTCTCCTTCTTCTGGATTAATATGTCAGAAAGATGTCCTAACATGATTATTTATGTTGTATTCATTGAATTACAGCTACTGTGTATTTGTTGTCAACTATGTGAATCCAAATATTTAAGCTGAACTTGATGTGCCACAACTAACTCATTAAAAGAGTGTGTTTAATATAGTGCGAGCGTGTCATGACTCACTTTCCGATATTAATAAAATTGACAACACTTTATAGCATTAGTTTATATTTCCATTTCCTCTATACACATGTTAACCTTCCAAGGGTAAAAATACAATCCGGAAGTCTTTCAGAGAAATAGCATCTAGTAAGTTGTTGCCCATAACAACTTTGACTGGAGCGTTTGATGCCACTTTCTGGGTAATGCAGATCTCAGTTGTAAGAGATACAAGCAGTCTTGCCTTCACATACTTTCACAATAATGGAAGGTCGTGATGTTGGCCAGTGTGATGATGTCCCATCATTCGTCCTGTGTTATTAATTTCAATTTCCCAAAAACCTTTAACCTTTAACCAAAAGCAAGCAGAGGCTGAGAAGACTGATATCAGAAGACCATACATGTTTAGCTTAGCTAATAACTAATAATAAAACTTTATTTCTTAAACAGAAAACTCACACGGCTATATTAATCAATTGTTCCAAAGAAATAACAATCTATTGATACTGGACCATAAAATCACTAATAGTGTATTGAAGATTTTTAGAGCCATATTTCCTAATCATACTGCACATACTGTGATTGTCCTGATGTAATTGAGGTTGTATCAGGGAGAGTGAGTCAGTGTGTTGAAGTTATTTTGTAATGCTTCCGTGTGGAGCACGAGCAGACAGACAGGCAGACAGACAGACAGTCTGTGTGATGTGAAAGGTCAGAAGCTCTGCTGTGATGTTTCTCATTGTGTGATGTGGTGTCACAAACTCAAACAGATTTTCAAATGTGGCCTCTCACAAAGGCACACACACACACACACACACAGAAAAGCTCTCTCACCTGTCACCTCTTACACATTGCGAGGCTGTAGAGTCAGACTTTCGAAATCTAGTGTGAGCTCGGGTTGTTCACACTAAGCGGCTGCGCATCTTAAAGCATTCGGTGAGCGTTGATCTCAACGACTGGGCGCTCGAGCCTTTTTAAGTCTTCTAAAGTCTGGATCCTGTCTTGTTAGACTTCGGTCTAATCCGGGGAACTCCGGCGGTATTCAAAGTATTTCGGAGCAGTCTGTTGGCTCCGCTGCTGCCTGCTGCACAATGGGTGCTGTGCTAGCCGCTCTCTCTGTGGAGGCCAGGAGGCGACTCTCTCGGCCGAGCTGCCTGTCTCACTGCGGCCGCGGCGCCGCCAGGTACCATCGCTCAGGTAGGCGCTCCAATGGTCTCACCCTGCAGTGTTATTATCTCCTTCTTCTTTGGCTCTTTTGTCTGCCCACCGCCTTCCATAAGTCATTCTGCCTCATTACTTTGCAGTCCCCCTTCTCAAAGAGGTCATGCACAGGAGTCCATTTTTCTTGGAGTTTGGAGTGTCCTGGGAAGCAGTTTTGGGGAGTTTGCACTAATAGTGGCAGAAATCACTTTGTCAACACTGTGTTCAGATCTATAAAATACTCTCTGATGTGCGATGGTTTTTGTTGGAAGTACTTCTTCAGTTTGTTGATGATGGAAATCCCTGTTCCCTCTAACATCAAACACATGCCTAGTTTATTGCAGAAGATGGAATAGTACATCTCGTAATCTCTATCAATCAATATTGTTATCATTATAGGGTAGGTTTGATACTTTAAATAGTGTACTCTTCAAGTACTTTTGCTGAGGTAGAAATATGTTGCCTTTTACTTGTTATGAATTATGTTTCTAGGGTGAAATTTTACTTAAGTTGAAGATCAAAAGAGTTTGTAGTCGCATGTTGAATTGTCCTTGTGTTCCATGAGTTAATGATAATGAGCTGCCTTTAAAATATATGAGTGCGTATCATCAGCAGGGAGCAAGGCGTTTTTTTCCATAAATCGCGTAGAAGACGGAGGTGATGTTCTGATGGGTCTGACTGAGAGGAAACCATCAGCATCCTCTCTCCTTGTTTACTGACTGGTGTGTCAGCAGGCAGATTCAAGCCTACCTTTTAAAAAACCCTTAGTGTCCTAATGGCCTGCCCAGCGGAATTACCACCAATAAACTCACTAGCGTCGATATACAAGAGAGTAAACCTAAATGCACAAAAAACATCTCCTGCAATATCTCAAAAGAGAATTTGACTTTCGCCTGCTATGAATATGGTACCACAGACCCATCAAAGAATAGTCACCGTAGGGAGTGAGAACAGATTTGAATGGTTTTATTATAGATAGTTTATTTATATTTTTCTGTTGAAGGGTATGACGCAGAGACGGAAAAAGAGGGGAAGCTCCACCACCACCTCACCACAAAGATATTGATCCCTCTCACTCTGGCTTTCCATCTCTGTCTCCCATCTCCAACCAGACCAATGGATTTATTCACACACACACACACACACACACACACACACACACACACACATACCTCCATTTCCCATCTTGATGCATTAGCGAGTACAGAGTCATCAGTTATCCTCTTCTGACCTGCTGAACACACAACAACATATGCTCACATATTGTAGCAGATATCTATGTCAAACTGTTGCACATATCACAGGAATCATTACTATTTTGATAACATGTTTGCTCAACTCATTTTGGAGAGCGCTAAAAGCTTGCAGACACAATATCGTTCAATACAGGAAATACTGAGTGCATATCAGGCTTTGGACCAAAGTATCAGCATGCAGCCACTACTCCCATTTGTGGTTAGAAAGCTAGTTAAAATCACTGTAAAGAGACCCAACAACGTCAAAAATGCCAATCAGCAGCAAGACGTGCTGCAAAACCAGAAGCAAATTCATTAAATGGATATGCGCAATGACAAAACAATAACTCCAAGAGATGTGAAATTCTACAAAGAAAGAGGGTTTCAAAATGTGAATGGTAATTTACAAATGTGTCCCCTGCCTTTAAAGCTTCAAACGGTCCTTTACCTGGACTCGGATGTGGTGGAAAAACGAGGGTCACTTTGGAGCAGGAAAGAGGGAGTCGAGGAGAGGAGGGGAGAAAGTCTGCGGTTGCCCAAAGTTATGGAATAACAGAGGGGCTGGAGGGAGGAAGGGGAGGAGGAACGCTCCGATGGCGAATCAGATGGACAGACTGCGAAGAAAGGAGGAGTGCGGTGGAGTAAGGAGAGACCACAAGAAGGACAGGATGAGTGGAGTGGCTACGGGTGGACGGGGCACTTCAATTTCAATCGCCGAACAGAGTGAGCGCTGAGAGGCCAGTTTTCAACGAGAGGCAGCAACCGCTAAGTCCAGGAAGCTGCAGAGAGAGGGGAGTGATGGAAAGGTATGTCCGGAGGAGGTAGACACCAGGGGAGGAGGTTTCTTTCCCCAAAGCCCTCCTCAGTCGGTCAGGATTTCCCTTGCTGGACGCTGTTGCTCTGAGTGCCTTCTCTTCCATATCTGGACCTGGATTTGGACAAACCGTGAAGGGGACTCAATCAGACGGCGCAGCAACAGCAAACCCAAATTTACAGTTAAATTAGACCTGTGCTGAAAGGTTGGTTGGTCAAAGGATTGCTGACAGAGAAGGTGGTTATTTAATTGTTATCACCTGGACAGTGTAGCGTTGTTCTGCTTACTTTTCACTTTGCATGGAAGTCTCATTTTTTGTATCTTGCCTGACAGGTTTCTTTTTCAATTTTACAGCAAAGTCTAGAAAGCCACATTGTCCTCAGCTTGCAGATATTGAGTATAATGGGGTGATTTATTAGTGATCGGTGGTCAGGGGGCAAATGCTGTATTGCCGTTTCATGGCATGAAAGATGAGAAGTACCTTCTGTATATAATCATGTAAATGGACGCTAAAGTCTCTGCTTTTCCCAAAAGACATTTTGATTTTAAACCAAGATGGCATTCATGAGTGCAAACTATGGCGCTAGGAGGACCAGTGGTTGCCGTTTGGATTAAGAGGGTGAGCAGCAACCAGCCACATTGAGCTCCCGACGGCCCCGTGCAAGACCAAAGTCTGGGAATCGACTCTAAGCGTCTCCTTTAATGCACCGAAACAAATGGCTCGTGTCACAACCCCCGTCTTCCCTCGTGGGTCCTGAGAGGGAGGGTTTCCATATATGTCGGCCTCCACATACTTTCCACTTCAGCATCGGTGTTGACATTAGAGCAGCGTTCGTCCAGCCGCCCCCCCCCCCCCCCCCTCTCACCCCCTCGGCCTGGTTCTCATGCTGCCTCCCGGGCCTGGAAACAGACCCATGCAGCCACCCGCCAACCAGAATCGATTCCTGTCACTTCTCGCCTCTGTTGAAAACACTTGCTGCTGGCGAGCGAGGCCCGGCCCCGGCCCCCCGCCCTCCCTCGCGCCCACCTCGCCTCTCCCCGGGGCCAGGCCTCCGCGCGCAGGCTTGGCCCTGAGTGCGCTGCCCCGGTCCTGAAGTCATGGGGATCCAGGGCATGGAGCTGTTTGCTATCGCCGTGGTCATCATCCTTTTCATGGCGGTTCTCAAGCAGTTCGGTATCTTCGAGCCCATGTCCTCATTTGAAGGTAAGGGCCCCACCTCAGGCCCCTCTTCTGGCTCCACTTACTGCACACGCAATAACATTTATGAAGGGTTTATAACACCATCATTAGTGTGATCATTATCATTATTAGTTAGACTTATATGCAGTTACAAGGGCGTCTGGTTAATATCAACAAGTAAGGCAATGAAGAAACATTGTACATTATGGAAACTGAGTACACATCTCTTCAATCAATCTTTTTATACACCAGCCTCCACAGGATGAGTTATAGTTTATGACAAATAAATTGATATGGACTCATAATTGCTTATAACTATGTTTTTGTGAAAAAAAACATTCATGAAATGTTTATGTACTGCTTCTACATGCTAAATAGAGTGGTAAAATAAACGGCTTCAAGTTTCTATAAACTTCAGCAATGTTCATCTTCTGGTAAATCTGGTAAAAAAAACTACATTGCTAATTTGGTGATGAACTGAAAGATAAAGTGTTCCTTCCTGCTCTTCCTCGCCTTTCTAACATTTTTATAATCTACAAATCAAGTTTATGTAATGCAGAATAAATGTATGAATATTTTAGCTGACTTTAAATCAAATAATTGCCCCCTGCAACCCAAACCGACTGCACTGGTTTTCTGTGTACAGTATTCTGTCTTGTTTGACTTGAATTACCACAAATGTATATTGAACTACCCGGCTATTACATCAGTGAAAATAATAAATCAACAAAATGCATAATGGATACATCTAACCTTCTGACATGATCTATTCAAATGATACTGTTTTTTTAGGTATTTGAAAGTAATGGTCCCTCTTTAAATCTTCCTAATGGGATGATGTTGTTATTTTTTTGCTTACTAAGAGATGCACCATAACACTTTGATGGTGTAGACGGCGTACATTGGGGACAGTATCAGGGAGATGGGAAGCCGCTCTCTGAGCAACGCATTTCCGTTTGATTACAGTTTTGGGTGCCAGCCAGTCAGAGTGAGGCAGAACAATTACAGGAAGGCTCCAGTCGGCACATTAGTGCTTCTCCTATGGCTCTGAATCACAAGTAATAAAGTCAACAAAAAACACCAGTAATCGACTTTCATAATTTATCGCTCCTCTTAATCATTCCAATCGTAAAAATTCCACCCAAACGCCACCAGACCCCCCCCTCACTGTGGTGGGGCCAACCCACCGGTTTTGCGTTACTTCCCATCAATTATACAAGCGCTATCGAACCGGCTTTCTCTGAGGCTGCCTAAATTTGGATCCTGGACTACTCCTCCAGGACCCTGAAGGGCACCGGCTGTCCCTCATCATGAGCCGTCAGCCGTGGTTCCAGACCTACTCAACAACAGCAGAAACAGTTTGGCAGCATTCAAAAAAACAAATATATATTTATACATCTTTGCTGTGACTTCATCCCCATTTCTACTAAAGTAGTGTATGGTTTTGTAATGTCATTTGATGAGATAAAAAAGAGAATTAAAGGCATTAAAAGTACTTCACACTATACAAGGAAACTGTTCCCCCTCCATTCGACATAGAAATAATTGTTTGGCTCAGTATTTCTATTTGTCTGGAGGGGATCTTTGATACTGTGTATCCAGTTTTTCCACATTTAGCATCAACAGAGCATCAGATGTCTTTTAGCAATCAGCAATCCAATCAGGTCTGGTATCTTACTTGTTGCATTATTTATATCATCAGCACTCAAGAAAAGAGCCTTTGATTTTGAAAATGCATTGATTGATGACAAATGCCTCAGCACATTTGATTGTTGTCCCGTCCTCTCTGCTCCAATGTCGATTTTGGGTTCAGTCCAGCTTGGTCCTATTTTGGGAAGACACCCGATGCCAGAGGTAGCCTTGTCTTTAGACGTATGTATTGTTTGTTCTCTGATACCAACGTCTGATATTTGTCCTGCACAGTTGACTCTCGCAGGATGAATAACATCGATAGCTAGAGGTTTATTTGTGACTTTAGAGATTTATTTGTGACTTGTTTGCTCATTTTTGTGTTCGTCAGAAATGCATCATTCAACCAGCAGTGGGTACATTTACTCAAGAACTGTATTTTAGTGCAATTTTGGATGAACTTGTACTTTATGTAGCGTGTCTGTTACACTACTGTGGTAGGCCGGTATACTCTGATCAGTAGTACAAAGTACAAGTCTTATGAATTGCGAGTACACTCAACCCAAAGAAATATTCTCCTAAAAATCAGCTTTGTATAAATAAATTTAGACGTGATGAAATCTATTTCTCTTTCTCGCCTTTTGTTATTAGCTTGTAAAACACTTGGCATGTTGAATAAAAAGGGCAATTCCCAAAAACCTCAATTGTGCAGAGAGAGAGAGAGAGAGAGAGAGAGAGAAACAATCACTTTTCTATATCTGGGATGAAGTCGCCTCCTGGAGTTGTGCGTCTGCGGTTTCTTTAGTGGTCTCCACTAGAGGCAGCATCTATTACAGGAGTGTGACTGTGTGACACATTATCAAATCTGTGTTACTGAGCCCAGGGGAGACACGGGGAACAATTAGAAAGTGGATCACGGAGCTGACTGGGAAAATGGGATCCAGGGCACCTGTTGACCTTTTCTCACCACCTTCTCTGGCTCCTTAAAGGCGAACTGGCTCGTGCGTGTCCACGTTCTGAAAAAAGACTATTAATCTTCAGTTAGCTTTGTCGGTTTTGAGATATTCAGTGCTTTGCTGTCTCTTGGGTCATTGTTTTTGTCGGAAGGGGTAGACTTGCAGCAGGCTGCTTGGGGGAGAATAAGCTGTGAAAGGAGGAAGCTGCACAGCATCAGTCATTCAGTCAGTGCTGGATTTTTGAAGTTGTTTTGTCACAAGCTAGAGGCAAAGTAATCGCAAGCAAACGCTCTGCTTGTGCCAGAACAACCTACGCGTGTGAGAGTTTGTGAGCCTCCTCGCTGTCTCATTAGGGTTTCCATTAACGCTGCAGTTCAGATCTTGGTTATTCTCACTTTCGGGTTATTTTCACAGCAATACTCTGAACAAAGGAGTTGGACCATCGGACGCTGCTCTTACTTGTGGAGAACATGGACAGATCCATTAGAGCAGGAGAGAGCAGGGGCGGGAGGAGAAAACGCCAGTCAATTAAAAAGGCAGAAGGGGGGAGCTAAATTAGACTAACTTGTGGCAGAAAAGGAGCGATGAATGAGTGGCACTGCTTCAGCGACAGCAGAGAAGAAGACCGGAGAGAGGTTGAGACCCAACGAGTCACAGGGATTAAAGGGAGAGGGTGTTTTGATCGATGCCAACTATGTAAAAGGGTAAAGGAACGAGATTGACCGTGGAGGGGAAGAAAGAAGAAGAGGGGAAGATGAGTGTGAGATGGGAGTCGGAGGGACTGCAGACCGTCGGCATCGTCTGCCTGGTGATCATGTTCCTCAAACTGATGCACCTGCTCGGCCTGATCGACATCACTGAGACCGGTGAGACAACATGGGTGAGGGGCAATGACGAGGAGGAAGAGGGGGAGGAGAAGCAGCAGGAGGAGGAGGAGGAGGAGCAGGAGGAGGGTTGGCATGAATCGCACAGGCTGGAGTTACATTTGAATTGTTATCCACTTGTTATACTTGTAGAGGCTGTTTGACTGCAGCTGTGGAAAGTTGTAGATCATGAGAAGAGAAGAGTAAGTGAAATGTCAAGAAACGTTGATAATAAAAGGCTGTTATGGACACAACTGTTTTGACTTTAAGAACGAGGTGTAATGTGGTTGTTTGGAGGTTCTAATTTATCTTAGTTTACCAGGTGACAAAGCTAACGTTAGCTTGCTAATATATGCAATTAAACGAGACGATATGGACTAAGACTGACACATCTGACCTGAAACTAAAATGTTGTTAAATGACTTTAGCATAATGTGATGTTTTCCACTGATTGTTATATTAATGTTATCTGGGAAACATGTTCATCTGGGAATAGGCCTGAACAGCAGGAATAGAAACCTGCATTCACAGGAGATGTACGACTATCTTTAGCTTCTCTAAAGGTGTACTTTGTGAAAATAATGCCAGCTTGTGATGCAAAAGTTGATCAATTTGATTGTTCTTAGTTACTGAAGTCTTTACTAGCTAATACGTTTTAACGGTGCTGCATGATATAAAAAGAAGTTTGAAACTTTGGGATGGGTGGTAGTAGAGATGGGAAAGATTTCTTCTTTCCTTAAGCATGTCTTGTGATGACTTCAACACGGTGCGTTGACAATTTAATGCCATATTCATTAATAATTGAAGTGTGGGTTAATGAAAACAATGAACTGTTCATCTTTGTTTGAGTAAGTCTGATTTATCGGTTTTCCAGTCGTCGTTACAACTCGGAGGCTGAAACAGATGCTATTTACAAGTTATAGAACTCGTAACTCCGATGACACATACACACAGTAGCACGAATGCAGCATTATGAATCAGTGGTGAGGGCTGCGGGGATGGTGGTGATGGTGGTGATGGTGGTGGTTGTCCCTGCAGTGGTCTTGCCGTACACCTGCTTACTACTCATCATAATCATTTCTGTCACAGGAATTGAATGTATTATATCTTATATAGTTTACATTGTTTACATTTACATTGTCTGTCCATCCCGGGAGACGGACCCTCCTCTGACCTTCTCTCTGAGCGTTCTTCTCCTTTTTCCCCATGGAAGGGTTTTTCATTTTTTGGGGAGTGTTTCCTGTGCGGATGTGAGGGTTTCGGGACAGAGGATGTCGCATGTGTACAGACTGTAAAGCCCTCTGAGGCAAATTTGTAGTTTGCGATTTTGGGCTAAACAAAATAAAATGCATTGAATTGAAGCGGGAAGTGATGAAAAAGGAAAATCAATCAATTTAGACCAAAGACAAATCAAGACAAATTAATGTAGCCTTTTTTCCAGAGTTTTCTTTTTTTCCAATATGGTTGAGAGCTCAACCGTTACTGGAGATTATTATATAAGATTATTATGCCAAACGGAAGTTTTCAAGGTCAATAATGAACTGCGATGCTCTGCTGGTACGTCATGATCAAATGACCGTTTGTTTGGAGTAATGCAACATCTACACATTGTATCATGCCGGGTGTTCATCTGGTGAAGCAGGTCGGAGGTCGTCTCCTGCTGTCTCTGTCTTATTATTTTTAATGAACAAAGCCATATTACACAAGGGTCTGAGCCCCCTCTCCTGCAGGGTTTGGTTTACGTTACACAGAAATATTATATCTCACTGCTCTGCTTGATGTTTTGTCAGAATATAATGTAGTGTGTAAAAGACTCTTGTTCTCTATTTACTTTCTTTCTCTCCATCCCTTCACTGCTCCGTCCTCCTCCTCCTCCTCCTCCTCCTCACCCTTCATCTCAAGATGGTGAGTATAGTACACACCAACTTAGACCCCCCCCCCTCCTTTCTATTCCCAGTTGCGACTGGCTTTATTTCATCGTGTGTGAACTGGTAACTAATAATGTGAGTTACTTCTCGCAGTGGCCTTTCTTAAATGATTTTTTTTATTACATGAAGAAAAGAAGTGTTTTTTGCTGAATCTCTCTCTGAAACTCACACGTTTTACCCCCCCTGCTTTACGGCAAAGGCCTCCCCTCCCCGTTTGCCCAAATGTCGACCTGCGTCCACGCACTCAACGTCCGCCCCGTCCTCCCTCTTCCTCCTCCTGGTCTTTCTCCCTCTGCGTCTCTTCCTGTCTTCCTGTCTTTCTGCCTGTCCCTCCCTGTCCCATCTGTCCCTCCCTCCCACAGAAAGCAGCGACAGCGACTTGGAGCTGTCGACGGTGCGTCACCAGCCGGAGGGTCTGGACCAGCTGCAGCTGCAGACCAAGTTCACCAGGAAGGAGCTGCAGTCGCTCTATCGAGGATTTAAGAACGTACGTCCGGCTGCAGAGACGGTCTTCGTCGCTTTAGCGCCGTTGCTCTGCTTTATATAGACTCAAATCATACTCTATTTTTCTTGTCTTCCTTTCTTGAGCAGGAGTGTCCCAGTGGGATGGTTGATGAGGAGACGTTCAAGACCATCTATTCTCAGTTCTTTCCCCAAGGAGGTTAGACATTAAAACAATCTCTCCTCTTGTCCCTCCTCGTTAGGGACCGATAGCAAATGCTCGGAAATATTGTCTTTCATTCACGCAGGTCCCCAAGTTTATTTCTTTGTTTATACTTACAAGGGAAAATATTGAACTATTTCAGAAGAAAATGACACAAAGGTATCAGAAGTAAAAGTATTGTAGTGGACCCTAAATTTAATTTATGAAGATTATACTATTGTTTTAATGTTACTCTTAATGCATAAATATGTAAGTTGTATTTAGGTAATGATCAGATAACTTTAACTACATTATGCCTTGTTAGGAGACACCCCAATGTTAACTGAACAAGTCTAGTGATTTAATTCATTTGACTGATTTGATTTCTTGTTCGGTGGAAATTAAGCGACTCAATTATAGACTGAAAGAAACAAATGTATTGTATCACTTAATCCAATGTTTTTGTGGTAAAACTCTTAAAGAGGACGCCGCACAACGGACCGGTGGGTTTGTGCAAATTGTTTATAAAGGTCCTGTTGAACCCTAAATGTGGAACTTGTTGGGCCTCTTGTTCAGACTCTGGCTCAAAGCGACATAGTTTGTATCTGACAGACGGTGACGTGCGGGGAGGTCTTTTCCTGGCTCACTAGCATTAAGACCCAAAACGGGTCGCTGTTGAGCAGCGCTCTCTTAGGCCGGCTGAAAAGGGTGCAGTTAATAAGGATCCTTGTGGTATTTTGACCAAATTCATTTAATTCAGACCACAGAGAACCACTTTTTGTAAAGGGGAATAATATGGCTCCTTTAACTTTAAGTAACAAGTAACTACCGCTACAAATGTGCTGGAGTGATACACGGCTGGTGTAAGTTTACTTTACAGCACTGGTTCATTTGTAAAGGTGCTATATAAATAAACGTCGTTATTATTATTATTACATTATGACGGGCCGTATTTCCAAGCACCTCGTAGGAATAATGTGTCCACTTTGAAAGACAGCAGATACGGCACGCACATATATTTATAACCCCACTGCCTTTTGCTGCGCAGATGCAACCACGTACGCTCACTTCCTGTTCAACGCTTTCGACATGGACAGAAACGGTTCAATCCGCTTCGAGGACTTTGTCATCGGCCTGTCGGTGCTGCTCAGAGGTTCGGTCACCGAGAAGCTCAACTGGGCCTTTAACCTCTACGACATCAATAAGGACGGCTATGTCACCAAAGAGGTGCGTGAACAGCCCGGCATTTGTGACAGTGCCAAGCATATTACATTATACCTCCGGCCTCTTCCCTTCAGGAGATGCTGGCGATTATGACGTCGATCTACGACATGATGGGCAGGTACACCTACCCCTGTGTGCGAGACGAGGCGCCCTCCGAACACGTGGACAAGTTCTTCCAGGTTCCCAAAGCACACAAGCCCAAAACGCACGAGCACACTGTGGTGGAATGTAACTAAGTACATTTAATCAAGTGCTTAATTACAGTTTTGAGGTACATGAACTCTGCTTAAGTGTTCCTGTTTTATGATACTCAGTACTACTACATTTTGGTGGCAAATATTGCAATTTTACTTAAGTTTAAGTTATTAATGCAAAATGCAAACGGACATTCATCATGACGCGTTAATATGAGTTACCCAGCAATATACAGATTTATTCAAATTAACAAGCACATTTACCGGCCGCCAGATTAAAGCAATGAACACATTAGTTCATCACTTATTATGATCCAATAAAATTATAAATATGATTCTGAAATAGGCCATTCAGCATAATGATTACTTATTTTTGTACTAATAATGATGTAAGATTTTAATATTTCCTTTTTTTCTGTTCTATTTCTCATTTATTTCGACAGAAAATGGATAAAAACCGAGACGGTGTTGTGACCATTGAAGAGTTCATTGAGACTTGTCAGAAGGTGACTTTTTCACACCGTCCTACATACAAACAGACATCAGAAACTAAATGAAAGTTACTCATCAACACAAATACTTTACTACAGGTCAGGGCTAAAGATAAGGGCGTTTTACTGCCATGCGACATGTTTAGACATGTGACAAAGGGGACAAAGAACAGACATACTCCTGTCCTCTTTCCCTTGTTGTGTTAGATTATATACTTTTGATAAGATTATCCACATTTGCACACACTGTAAATGTCTTGAAAGAACATCCGATTTTCCCAGACTTCCATTTTCAGCCATTCTTAGAAATAAAGGCTTCAAAGATTTTCCATAAATAAATACAAAAATATAAATTAGAGAACATTTAGGTAAAAAATTGTATTTCCTCATTAGGATTTTTTAACAGTAAGATGCGTTATTTTACACATGCAGAATTGGGATTTTCTTAATTCCTACTATAAAATGAACCTAGACATCAAAAAAAATATTCAAAACATTCAATATTCAATTACATTTTGGGAAGTTAGAAAAAGCCACAGTCAGGAAGATCCTTGAGTTTATGTGTCAGATGATCTGCCTCTTTACTCTTTAGTGGGCCATAAATCTACTGCAACTTTCCGGCTGTTCTAACCTGCCTCAATCAATCAGAACCAACGGAGTAAAAAAAGAATTCAGCTAATCTTGTAATCTCAAGTGTAAAGCAAGTATACGTTTTAATTATATGGATATAGAAAATCCAAAATATAACATCATTATTATTCATAGAAATATAAATATATGGATAGCGCTCAGCGAGGCGCTCAAGTGCTCAAAGTTATTTTAAAAAGTACTTCTTCAAATAAACAGGCAGATGAAATTTCTTTTTCTTTTTTTACTTTTCCTGTCATACATGATTCTACATGATTATGAAATGCTCTACAAGCCACCAGCAGCCAGAAAGGGCACGGCATAATACCCTCCTATGGTTTTGGACAACTAGTCACAATAGTTTGTTTTAAAAATGATGTCTAAAAGAGTAAAACAAACATACCTTAACTTTTGTTACTTTCTGATTTATGGTTACTAATACTTTTCTTCTTCTCATCTTTTCAAGGACGAAAACATCATGAACTCCATGCAGCTGTTTGAAAACGTGATCTGAGGAAGCCCCCGACGTTCACCACTCACACAAACACGGCTCGCCCACCTCACCCGCACCCCAAACCCATCACGGCAGATCACGCAGGCGCCGGACAACGGAAGTAGACGTTTTGTTTTTCGTATTTGTCTCTGCGCTCCTTTAGCTGTGTTTTGCAACTGCTCCTGGACTAAAAAAAGAACTGCTACAGACGGACGGAAGGGAAGAGCTTCCCGGGTAAAAGAAAAATCACCGTCTTGTCCCGTGTGTTTTTTTTTTTGTGTCCTCAAATGAAGAAACGGAAAAGCTTCTTGTGATTGTCACACAAAAAGAATCAACAACGGAGGAAGAAGCTTAGGATAATCCTCTGTCCTGAGCACACACGGGTATTAGCTTCAACACTAATACTCCAATTATCTTTCACTCACACACACACACACATTTGCAAACACACATATACACACACACACACACACACACACACTCGCACACAGACCAGCCGGATGAAGTGAGCTAAGAGGATGAAAGGAAAAAGAGAAATTAATTTAAAGCATGTGACGTGGAATTAGCTTGCAGTACAGTTTTATGGCGCTGCCTGGAGTGAAGGCCCTGTAGATACCTGCACCGGATACGCCGCTGGTGTGTATGTATATATGTATAGTTAATAGTTACACATCCTACCTTGTATCGGTCTCATCTGTGCTGCACTGGGTGATGGGTCGGGATCAGAAGTCTCCGTTTAACACGGATTAATAACGTTATTCTCCCTTCTGTTTTTCTATTCTGGATGATCGTGTTCAGCCGGTCGGGAATGAAAAAGTGAGTCCGTACGGTACTGTGAAGAAAACCAGAGAACTGTTAAAAAGTGTGTTCCTGTGCTGAATTAAGGCTTTGTCCGGGTTCCTCGGTGTCTACGAGCATGCTGACTCTTAAGTGCCACAGTATCATGTACAGTACAGTAGCACCTTTGTGATGTCGGTTCAATTAAAGACGCTGTCGACAGCTGTGACGTCTCCTTGTCTATGCGTCCTCTCACTGCGTCCTGATCACCAGGCAGCAAACACGCTGAATTAACAGTTAAGTGACTGCAGGGATTTAACTCCTTCATTTGCCGTCCAGAATCTGGGTATCCATTTATTGGCTTCACACATTGATGTATTGCACTTTGTTTTGTAGAGCAACCAACAACAAAAAAAAGATTTTTTTTATCGGAGGACGGTAGTTGCTTTGAAGATTTATGATAGTTTATATTACAGCTGCCCCCTGTTAGTCAATAAAATGTTAACCTGATGATGGTGCTGTGAATGGAAAGCCAGAGACCCACGGATGGTTCATCTAGAGGGGAACATCCATCCATCCATCCGTCCGTCTGCAGACCGCTCATCCTGCACACAGGGCCAACACAGAGACATACAACCATTCACATTCACACACCTACGGGCAATTTAGAGCCCCCAATCAACCTGATCCCCAGAGCATGTCTTTGGACTGTGGGAGGAAGCCGGAGAACCCGGAGAGAACCCACGCAGACACGGGGAGAACATGCAGACTCCACACAGAAAGGCCACTGGGCGGAGTCGAACCAGGACCTTCTTGCTGTGAGGCGACGGTGCTAACCACCACGCCACGATATTCAATTGGAAATAAAAACAAAGTCTAAATCTTTTGAACATCTGAACATCTGACGCACAGCAATTAAAGAAGAAATAATAAATCTTTCCTATTATATTACATGTCGTTTAGCTGACGCTCTTATCCAAAGCAACTTCCAATAAGTGCATTTCAACCATAAGAATACAGCCACAGAAGAACAAGGAACAAGAAAGTGCAATTTCATCAAATAAGCCAATTTTTACTTCCGTACAGATACATATGACTCTCTCTATGCCTGCAGGCCGGGGTATTAGCTGATAAATGCAACACACCCAACCCACAATCTATCTATCTATCTATCTGTTATACAGTTATTTAGGATTGCGGTGTGAAAAGAGTTCACAACCTCTACTAATGTCATCATTCTTTTTTTTTTTATTTGACTACACGGTTAACTCAGGCATTACAAGGCGTGTCATCGGTTTTCTGTTTTTAAAAAAAGTAATTAAACAGGTTACTTAAACCTAACTATGTTAAGTTCAAGTATACACAAATCTGTGTGATACATTATAACATTCTTTGTTGTCAAGTTACAATTTCAGTAGTCACTAGTTTCCAAGAGCAGGAATCATTTTATCGATTTACAATATCAAATAATATCAGCCAACTAAATTTGATCTGTAATTTTGTATAGAAGCAGGGATTTTCAAAAGTATTAAAATACAAATGTAAATTTATGTAAGATCATTCTCTGTTTGAGTTGTGGAGGTCTGATCCAGATATGGTATGTTAGTTATGGGTGCTAAGTTAACTACTGCAAATCTCATAAAGATCTATACCCTTTTTTGGTGAAAACAACAGTAACTCAAATACATGACTAAAAAATCTATGTGCTGCCATTTGCTGCTGTAGACCTCTTATTCAACATTTGCCAACTGGGTTACGTCAGGACAACGAGCCCGAGCAAAGTGTGTGAATGTGGGCCAATAGATGACCATCGGATGGCGGTGTGGTAGAATCAGCCTGAGGACGAGAACAATTTAAATATTTTAAGTAATGGTAAACATTGTGGTTGAGTAAGTTCGATGGCAAAAAAATACAATAATTGCAGCTTACGCAAGAAAGGTTATTAGCCCGTTATAGAAGATGGTAAAAGGGGGCGGTCACTCAGAATCGTTCATTGAATAAGGAGGGAAGGTTGCGTCACCACTAGGCCGCCTCTGATTGGCTGAGCCGCTGAATGACATGCAGAGAGGGGCGGGCGCTCAGCGTCACGGGGGGAAGTGGGCATGCGTGATAGCGAACGTCAACCCCGTTGCGTTACGAGAGGCGAAATCCCTCCATGCGCCGAGGACCTGCTTAAAAGCCCGTCGCTGCAACAGAAGGACCTCGTCTCGGAAGAACCGGGCTCAAAGACCGCTCGCTACTGTCACTCCTGCTCGGGTTACCTTCCGGCTACTAAGGCTGACCCCCCCCGCCGCCCTCCTCCACCGGTTTAACAACACCAACACCACGGGGACGAGCCGACGGACGGAACCGAGAAGGGAAGTGGGCTCCTCGTCTCTTTCATCAGGCAGGTGAGGACAAAACGTGCCATTTTACATCTGACGAGGGACTTGTGGGAAGTGCGTGGCGGGAGGCGGGGAGCGCGTGAACCGCGGCTGCAGGCGCGCCGGAGGGACGGAGGAGACCCGGGCACCGCGGGGCAACGCAGCTAGCGCCGCCGCGCCGCCTAGTGGGCCGGTGTGACTCACGCCGACGTGTGACCGTGAAACGCGAGGCCAAACTAGTCCCTCTTCAACGTGTCCTTCTTTAACACGAAAAAACAGCAGCGCTGGAACCCCCCCCTACGCAGTACACGAGGGCACTATGAGGCCACTTATCTTTATGACGATGCCCGAGGCCGGTCGCTAGTGTCACTAGATATGAGGGCTCTATTGTGTCTTTTAAGACATCAAATCCATCGCAGCACGGCTAAACACGCGTCCGTAATCTGCACCGCCTTGTGCCATTTGATTAAACGAGAACCCGTAAGAAACTACAAGTACCAGGAGGCGCTCGCTGGCACACCGGCGCGTGCTCTGCCCGTTAGCGTTTATTGGTTCTTGACGAGGCGGTTGCCGTGGAAACGTGGTTATTCCGGGCTTACGTCATAAGCAAATACAAGTCATCAAACGGGTAAGTTGGGTCTAAATGCATAGTGAGGTAACAGCCACTGAAGGATGATGGATCAAAGTATTGATATACTAAGCCGCGAAGATAAAACTGCAACAGCCGTATCGGTTTGTGGGTCATTTTCAACGTGACAAAGCTTTTCTACATTTATTCAGACTTGAGGCGCAACTTCTCCTGCTCCCAAAGTTCATGAGGAGGAAAAAGCGGTCAAAACTACGTTCTTCTGAGTATAAAGAACAACTTCTTGTGATAACGATACTCGTCATAGTTCATCAAGGCGTGATGGGCCTGAGTGAGGCCACAATAAGCCTGTTCTTTAAGATATAAACTAGCCCTGTCCTTTTATTTATTTGTAAAACAATTTCTTGTTTTTCTTTCCTTGTGAACATTCATTTCCCCTCAAAAAACTGATGATTAAGAATTCCTTTGGAGGACAGCCCTTGTTACAGATTTTATATTAGACGGGTAACTTCACACTTCTTTTGGAGATTCAGCGCGTTTGTAGTCTTTTCGTCAACTCGCTGCTCTGTTTTCTAGAGTTGCCGTAGAGTCCGTCCTCTATCTAGTGTGTCTAGTTTGTTTTTGAGACCTTGGGGATCAAGCTCACAGAGTGCTGTCTCAATTAATCACAAACTTAAAAAAATAAGATTCAAGTGAAATATGTTAAGAAACAAATGCAGACCTCTACACGGCACAGTCACCATGACAGCACAGAAGAGCCCCGTCGTGAGCTGTTTGCATGACCGTGTTCTCCAGTAATGAAGCTTAAAGGTTGAAGAAGCTTGTGACTGGAAAGCTGCCAGTTTGACTCCAGTTGGTTAATCGCATTGATTTGCGTGCTAATGTAAAGTGAACTGAAAAGGCAAACCGGGATCGCGATATTGCCAATCAAAAAAATTTGTAGCACATAATTTAGACAACATTTTAAAATTTATGTTTTGTTTTTTTTGTTTGTTTTTTAATATCACAATATGAAGGAGATGGTTCATCAAAATTGCTTCATTTCCCATGTCTCATTGAACATTCCACCCAAAATAAACAGTTTGTCAAGCAGTTCCTCTGTAAACACATACTGTGCATCTTGGGCCGCTAGTAACCGCCGAGAACAGCGGATGTTTTGAAAAGTTTAAATTGTTGTCCAATACAAACAATTTAAGGGAATTCAACTTTTTAGAAAGGATTCATGACATAACTGTTTTTTAAAAAATACCACAAAACTGCTTCGGCTTCACAGGATAATGTCGTAATCGTGCAAGCCTTATTTAGTTTATTTTTCAATAAGGCTTTTGAGAACCTGTGAAGTGCTATTGGTCCCTGCGCAATCTAAGTACCCAACACTGTTTTTGCATCTGACTTTACTCACAAGTGGTAAATTCAATCTCTCCTCGTGGCATGCTGGTGTGTGAGCGCCAGGACAACGTCCGTGCCGGTCACTCTCGACCGGTGGTTTGTTTTTAATACTCGGTTGATGAGCAGTATCCAAAAGGAATATTGGTGCTCAACATTGACAATGTAAAGTACTATGGAGGAGTTGTTTGAACCCTAGATTTAAATAAGCGGGAACTTTATTTTTCCTGAGGCAAATTGATTTGTTGCAGGCTTTGTATTCTACTGCTGAGTCACTCTGTTAGCCAAGCAAAGACACAAATATGTTCTATTGGTTGTGTCATTTCCAGTAGCTCGAAGTACTGCTGCTGCAAAGTAAGCAAACTAAATTGGCACAATGTGAATGACCCATATGTTGGAGGACCGATAGGAAATGTGGAATTTCGGAGGGAACCACCGATGTGCAGTTGTGATGCAAAGCGCTGTAGTAGCACATTTGCTGTAATATACCGGCTTCCTACTTATACTGTACCCACCTTTTTTACGTTGCCGTACACGAACAACAGAGTCTTATTCGTGCACGAGTGGTAAAGACTGACTCAAAGAGCCACCAGGTACGTTCAGGTAAAGCACGTACCCCCCCCCCCCCCCCCTCCATTTTTGTGCAAGCCGGCGGCACAAAGAAGCGCCTCTGAGGGGGCACGTATAATATGCAGGGTTCTGTATCGGGGCTACTGCTCCCAGATCCTGAGCCCCGTTTGTCTCTCTTTGTGCATGCAGGCATCTGTTTACAGGCTGAACATTCCACATTTACTGCTACATTGCATTCATACAATAGGAATACTTTTACCTGTCATGGCTGGTTACCTCTTGACTCCTCAGCAACTGTTCCTGTGTCCTTATATCAAAAGCAGGTTTTCAAACTCAACAACCGCTTAGTCAGTGTGACTCTCAGTAAATGGACTCTGCAAGTATCCGGGTCGTGATTGAGGGGATCTGGGGCACAGAAGTGGGTTCTTGGCAGCGTTGACACCGATGACACCGTCATGGTGCGTCATGCCCGGCCTGTGAAGAGGGTTAAATGATTACGTTAGCAGCAGAATCCGCGTCTTCTTTTACCATCCTCTCCTCCACGTGGATAAAGTTGAGTAGCTTTAACGGAACGCTACTAAATGAAACAAGATTGTAAAAAGTAGCTGAAGAAAGTTTATTAGCATTCATGTGCTGAATCTGCTCACATCACAAGGACCAATAAACTGTATCCAGTGAATGTTACAGTAACTCAATCAGCCACCCAGTTCAATGCTTAATTTTATAATTAAGATGAATGAATTCATTAACTCGGCCAATCAAACTTCGGTACAGATGCTATTACTCCAGCAACTAAGGAAACAATCTGTGATTTATTTTTTCATTACATTTTGCAACAATCTCTATATAAAAAAATCGATTAGCCCCTACAAAGATGTTGAGCCTCACTCGCAGCGATGGACCGTTCAACGTCGCAGCTCTTCCCCGGAGACAACTGGTGCGGTAATGATGATGCTGTGACCGAGCACGTGGACCGCGTGGTGGAAGCGGGCTAAAGAGCATGTCTAATTGATTGGATAGTCCGCTGGGTTTTTCCTGCGGTCAGTGGCTCATTTGAGGTCAATGGTGCAAACCCCACAGTCTGTCTATTGCGTCGGTGCGTCTATTGTATTCATATCATGGAGAGCATCTTGGATTTTGACAATCCTAAATTGGCATCAGTGTTGTCTTTTCTATTTCCCTTAAAATAAAATGTAGTATCAAAGTATTGATGTAGTAAAAGTTGTTTATCTTCAGCCAAATCTCCAAATTGTCTAATTTTCGTTTTTATTGCATTGTTTATTTAACTATAACTTTATACTTTTAAGTTTAAGAAAAGAAGTCGTAATTTGACAAGTCTATTTTGTAAAATGATACCAGAGGTTTTAAGGTCCTCCAGTGAGTTTATTAGTTTATAGAATAATAAATGATTAATCGCTTAGGGTTGGATCAGAGTAATAATTGCGGTTTTCCTTTCCTAGTGTGGCACACAAAATGAAACTCAAATAGTTTTTAATCTCAAAATATCTTAACCACCACTCAGTTTCCAACAGTTTAGTGAAAACGTTCAAAAGATATCTGGGAAACGATGGTAAAAAGGGACGAGCCCCTGCAATATAAACGTACGTCAGATTTGAGATGATTCTGTATTTTTGCCACAAAAAGCATTTACTACAAAGTACAATATTTGATCAACTCCCAGTAAACTAGTATTGTGTGAATTGCTAATCTACAAAGAACATAATCTTAAACTATTGATGGACACTTTCAGTTTCTAAGGAACATGTTTTGTCTTGATGTTGATTTGGGGTCCTGGTGCTGACGTGCATCCATCCCTCTGGTATCAGGTCTGGGTGTGAGGAGCCTCACCCAGTAATGTGCTCTCCCTCCTTATCTCTGTGAGCCTTGCTTGGTTTTTATTTTTTTATTATTTTCATTTTATTAGCAACACGTTGTACTTGCAGCTTAATGATATACATGATACTTTTGGCATGAAGTAAAGTTGCGGATCGCTGCTGCATGCAAGAAGTAACCGGCCCCCTACAGTACTGCAGTCTGTTGAACATTGCTAAATTGCCCAACTACACCCTGGCAGGATCTGCTCAACCATCTCGGGCTTTTAGCTGATCATTTACCAACCAAAATGAGGCTGAATAAAGGTGATTTGTCTCCACAGTTACAGTACAAGTAAATAAATCCGTCCGCCCCCGCTGGGAGCAGCCGCAGGAGTCGGGGATTTCATCTTGGAGAAACAAAAGATACCCTCTAGTCTTAAATACCACCATTGGACCTTCTTAAGGGAAAACATGTCTGAGGCGGTGGGTGGGCTTCACCAAATGTGTACAATTACATGACGTGGCTTTTTCTTTGTCTGAAATGTGGGAAACGTCTTCCTTTTTTCCATCTAGCCGCCTCCACCCATGAATGCGCTGCAGACGGCAAGCTGTGTAGGTGTGATGGGGGGGCGGGAAATGCATTTAGAAGCTCAACCTGTGTATGTGCAATGTGTTTGCACAGCACAGCACAGCATGGGGGGGGGGGGGGGGGGGCGCACCCGCTGTTGAACTGGTGAGTACCAGAGAAAGCAGGACGCCTCCGTGAGAAGGCAAATTCTGAAAGATGAAAAGACAACAGCGCAGGTGGACGCATTGTCTTGTACTGGAATGGACTGTATGCATCACATTTCTTTTATTAAACGTCTGGTTGTGTTTTAAGATTATAAAGGCATCACAAGTGGGAGAAAATGTGAACCTGTACAACCCTTTTACCCATAATCCTCTGTTCTATCAAGAAGTTCGCTCCAATGGGGATGAATGAAAGAACTGACTTGATTCAACTCCTTCCAAAAAATAATTCAATAAGTAAATACTACAGCGGCGACAGTGAATATGAAGCGGAGCAGCTGCACTGTAACCAGACTATACGGAAACATTCCTGTCGCACGGCTTGCCCCAACCAGCAAACCGCTGCGATGACACGTAAACCAGTTATAAAAGCAGGACCGCTCACATTCGCTTTTTTATCTTCTTTTTTTTTTTTTTTTTTTTTGGTCCACCGGTGGCATGACTCGGCATGTCCAGCTAAAACCTAGCATTTTAAATCAAAGGACCAGAGCAGTAATTAAGGCTTAGAGATTCATTAGAATCATTGAAATAATTAGAATTATTCAATTGGATAGTTGCATGAGAAGTAAACAACTTAAACTAGGCTCTGACCTTTTTGAAAAGCGAGACTCTGGGAGCACGGCCACCTCTTTTACACACATTTTATATCACCGTATTTGAAGCGAAGGAACATGCAAACATCCTTTTTTGTTGTTGTTGTTGTTGTTATGAATTCAATATGAAGATGTCGCCTCTGGGTTACGGGAAGTATCAACGGTCTAAGAATAGACTAAAGAATTTAAAAATAATCCTTGTTTGGCGCAGTGGGGAAAACATTGTTTTACAACACACATTTATTCCCTCTACAACCACACGAGCAGTTGAATCCCTCTGATCATCAGTGAAACCCACTGGGAGGAACCAGCCCCCCCCCCCCCCACACACACACATATCGGTACTTGGCCCTCCGCCCCTGAAGCTCTTATCTGCGTCCACCTCTGGGCCGCTGAGGGTGGACAATGTCAACACAACCCTGCGAAAACGTTACAACCCCCCCCCCCCAAGTTGTGTGCCAACAACGCGTCGCTCGTTGTTGTTGTTTTGGGAGCATGGCTTCCAACACAACAAACAAACGTTAAGGTCTTCTTCAAAATCCTTTTCTCATCCGTCCCTGAAGCTTCACCACGTAACGCACGACATGTTGGCCAACGGCTGATCTTTGTCGGGACAAACCGAATAACACCAAATGATACCCTTTAAAGTTCATTGTATTCAAAGTAACGATGACCAAGCGTTTGCGGGCTCGCGTGACTCTGTTGTGAACAGCACACCTGATCCGGTCTGTTGACCTCATGCGGTCTCATTTCATGTGGGGGGATTTGTCAGTAACTGATGAACCGTTTCAGGCGTGTGTGCTGTGACTCTTCAAGATGGTGGCGGCTCTATGCATTTATTAATTAAAGCTCAAACGATTAGTCGATTTTACTGATGGAATGTGTACCTGCAATTTATTCTTGCAATGAAGAAATCGTTTTATGTAAAACAGACAATTTTTGACTACTTCCTGCTCTTAAGGGGTCTTATTTGTCTCCGTTTCTATATTTTTAATCGGCAATATAACCACATTAATCAATGAAAGTACTGTTATTGGTAGCTCTTAGGGTGCATTTTGATATTGTAAATTAAACCGTGGGACAGATCTATGATCTATGGCGTGGACTTATTGCCGACAGGGGTTCGGGTTGTCTGTATTGACGCCGGGTATGAACTCCTTACTACTCCTACACGCAACCGACCGGGGCTCATTAAAGCCTGGTCCAGAATTTGGGGCTGCAGACCACCATGTGGAGTTGATGCCCATGTAGAACAGCGGCCCAAGAGATGAACCCGCCAACTCTTCATCCTCCACACAATGCGACCCAAGCCAGCACAGATCCGTGGATCAGGTTACCATGGTTATAGCTCTAGACGGTGACTGTTCACCAAACTGCTTATTTTGGGATGAGTCAAATTACCACTACAGGTGTCTCTGTTCCTCCTCGTGCTGTTTTTTTTTTTATTATTCACAGTGTTTGACAGTCACAGCCGGTTTCCATCTGCAACCCCAGATTTTCTCTATTACATCATCAGTTTCAGTTCTCTTTGTGTGTTCAGTCGATGCAAATAGAACGGGAACACCGGGAATAGTCAACCAGGGTGTTTCTGCCTCTCGGTCGTGCCGCGGTGGCTTCTGGTGTGAAGCCTCATCAGCGCGTGCGCATGCCTCATCAGACCCAAACGTTTCCCACAGGCTGCTGGGACTGAAATGTGTGACTTTCTGTCCCACTCGGCAGCTCGCCGCCGCCTCACCGTGCCGTCAGAGGGCCAATCACGGGCCTCATGGGTCGTGTGAAGTAAAAGTAACTGATCAGTTTGTACTATGATGGCTGTTTGGAACGGACAAGTTGGTTAATGACTTTGCCATTTCTCAAGTTTCATTTTAACTGTAAGGTATATGGGAAATGACGCAAGATAGAAACCACCAGTTTACTGTGAAATGTGATTTGCAAATTATTTTAAAAGTTGTATTTTCACTTTGTTCTACCTTCCGGTATTTTATTGTTTGATCATTTAAATCAATTCCGGGCTCTCTTACCTGCGAGCTGCAGCTCAGCTGTTTTTGAATATTACAAAAAAAATGTCTTTGTGTAATAATAGCGATGGTCGTAACACACAATATCACGTGAACGAGCCTTATGTGAAGTAACGGCTTATTTCTTGTATAGCGGCATGCCAATGGTGACTGGGTGTGGTATTCAGAAATAATACTGGAATACCCATCTGTCAGCCAGCGTTTCCTACTTCAGGTTTCACACACACACAGTATTCCACAGTCTGTAGGAGGGACACCTGATTGCAACATCGTTCACTCTAACTGCCTCCCTTAGGTCATATTTAATGATCCCAAAACAAGGTGTTACACAATAACCCTTTTGCTTGTGATTAAAATGCTGTCTGTCAAATTAACTTATGTTTCACCTCCCTCCTCCTCCTTATCCTTGAGCCCTCTGTCTCTCCTCTACGCCTCCTTTGCTTTCTCCTCTTTTACCCCCCCCCCCCCCCCTCTCCCTCTTGCCCCTTCCACACAGATGCTCCCAGCCGCCCAGCTTGACAGGAGTGATGGGATGTGTCAACTAGGTATTGCACCTATCCCAACATTTTACACTGCAAGCAGGGAGACTGGCTGGGTGGGAACGGCTTCTTTGGGACACAACACTGGAGTAACTTGTGGAAAGGGAGCCGGTGGGTCTGTGTCTGCTGAGAGTCGGGGGGCTACTTTATGGTTCATAGCTCCCAAAGTCAGCGGACGTGGACTGCAGCTAGTTAAAGGTTGCAACCTTTTTTTAAATCCTACATCACGTCTTTTATAAAAAATATATATTTTACATCAGAGAATAAAAATCAAAGTAAGTCACCCTCTTAGACACACAAATGGGGAGCCGGGAAACAAGGAAGGAAAGTCTAATAAACAAGTGCGTTGTTTGTTGTGAAAGAAGAGCAATGTTTTTTTTCCTTAAAGTACTGGTTTGGTAACTTGCTTTCAAAGTCCTGAGTAAAAGGAGCATTTAAATAATGGAACATCTTTGTGTGGGAGGAAGGAACGGGATATTTTGTTCTCCCGTCTTGCAGACTTTCATGTCCTGTAGGTAAATTTGAAGAACTCTTATGATGGACACCTTCAGTGGAACCGTGTGATATCGCTCAGTATCCTCGTGGGATGCCCTTTAATTTAACACTAGTTACAAACTGGCTGATGCAACAGCTGCTGTAACGAGACTCGGCGGAAGGTGAAAAGGGTCGAGCGCCGTCATCTTAAATGTCCAAACATTTTGTCTGTTCCGCTTTGTCATGTGATTTAACCCGAGGTATCGCTTTATTGTTGTTGTCCAGGTCTAGTTTCCTGTGCGGCTGAACATTTACTCTTTTCTAAACAGTTGGTTGGTTAGGTAGTTAACCTTTATCTAATCAGAAAGTAGAGACCCAAGGTCACAATACATCTTCACAAAGCAACCGGTCATTGCCCCTCACACACACGGTGATGACTAGCCACTAATATTGTTATAGATAAAATGAGGACAGGAAGCCCCTCAGAGGAATAACTTCCCCAAGGTTTTCTGCAGTTTAGTCCTTTTTGAAAACCTTTTTGTTATCGTAAAGTGCTCCGATAGTAGATTCCACGTCTACATGTACAAAGGGAAAGACACGACTCAAGGATTGTTTTACACAAACAAGGGTTAATGTGGCTTCAGACCACTCGATGATAACCTGCCCTCGCTGCCTCCCGCTCTTCCTCCTCCTCCCCCGTCACTCTGTTGCTCCTCTCCATCAAACCCGTGTTCATGTTTCACTCCCCTTCCTCTCCTGCACTCTCTCTCACCCCTCTGTGTCTTTCCCTCTTTGTGTGGCATCCTGGATTAACTCAATGTAGAAATGGTTCTTTCAAAGGTGCACGGCTGCAATCAACCAATGATTCATCAGCACTATTATTTTAGTGCTTCTTCTGTAAATTAAGTCTATTAAATGTCAGAATACTTTACAATTACTTTTAATTACAAATTACCTTTTTTGACCAAGACATTGAGGTTACGATCACAAAGCTGATGCGATAAGATCTTTTAAGATCAAGTTGGGATGCTGCAACCTGTGACGTTAGAAATCGAGATATTAATCTCTCCGTTTATCTGTCTCTCTTTCAGTCCCGGATGATGTAATCGGACGGACGGATTCGTCTACAGCGTTCACACCAGAAAGAGACCGAGGCGGGACAAACGAGGACAACCTCCAAGAAGCAAGGATGGGCGTGGGAAAGAATACCAACACCAAGTCCACGGACAGTAGCAGCGAGGCAGGGAAATTGGAAGAGGAGGGCAAGCAGGACGCCGATTTCTACCCCATACCGGTACGCACTTCACACAAGTTCCAAAGCACGGAGAACAAAGACGTCACGGACAAGGTTGTGTGCGCAGAACCGAAAGACCTCCGTCCAATTCCCGCTTCCTTTCTTATGGGTCAGATGTAGCATCATGTTTTGGTTGTAGTGTACAGGGGGAGCAGAGGACCAGAGTACACACACTGTTCTTCAGTGCGGTCTACTGCTCCCTGGTGTAAAGGGACCCCTCTGCTTACACAGCACCTCAAATTTAAATTCAAATTGTCATCACTGTAATAGATATGATGATAATAAGCATTACATAAAATATATTATACGCGTCAGGAAGATGAATTTCTGTGTTCCACAAGGATTGTTAATTTCAACAATTCCTTTGACATATGACATACGAATAACCTCAGAGACAAGACACACTCAAGGTGTGTCCTGTCTCTGAGGTTTCTCCCAGGAAGACGTAACCGTGTAAAACAGCTACCCTGTAATTAGACAACTGACAGATGGACGAGCGCTTTCTGCGTGTGTGTGCAGCGGTTCAGAAGGTGTGAGGTATCTTCAACGATAATAGTTTCCCGTTTCATAACGTCCCTCCCTTCGTTCGTTAATGAGATACTCTTGGCAGGAAAAGATGACTGCAAGATAACACGCACTCGCCCTTATTTCGGGCACAACTCTTTTGTTTGTAAAGAGGCGAGTTTGCATCTGTTAGGAAACGCGTGTCCAGATGCAGGTCGGCAAGTCGGTTCACACAATTTTTTTTGTTTTATAAGCTGTTAGTCAGACTTGATGTTTCTGATCTTTCCCACGACGGAGCACGCAGACAGTTATACAACTTCCAACCCTCTCCCTCCTCCCGTGTCTTCTTTTTGGTTTTGGAAGTGGCATCGTCATCGTCATCAGACACCGGTTCTTGCCAGCAAACTGTAATTAAGAGGAACCGTGTTTATCGCCTTAGGCAAGGACAAAAGGGTGGTATTGAAGATGCTTGCTTAATGCGATCTTAACTAGTCGGCCCGTGTGCGTAGGTGGTGGTGAACGGCGTGGGCGGGGCCAGTGGAGACCAAGACACAGAGAACACGGAGCTGATGGCCGTCTACAGTAAAGAGAATCAAGGAGAAGAAAAGGTGAGCTGGAGAAATGGAACTGAAACACAAACCCGGTGTTCAATACGGGATCAAAAGTGCAAGTTCACTCCCAAATGAGCCTCAACCCAAGCAGGCGGACACACACACACACACACACACCCTTGCGCAGGCTTCTTTTCAACAGTTTCAGTCTTTTCGTTTTCTTTCCTCTCTTTTGCACAGCACTTTACGATGTGTAATCCTGCAAACGTCTGTCGAAAGTACAAGTCAGTTGTTTTCCCAGCGGACGGCAGCGCTCTGTGCACCACCCTGCGTCCATCAGCTCTCCCTGGCCGTTCCTCCGGTTTGCACGTGCTCTTTTCCATGAAGGATTGTGATCACGCCAGCACATTGCGTTTCCCCTGTCTGTTTAGCAATGAACGACACTTGGTTGTCGTAAACTAAATAAAAGTGACATAACTATGATTATGAGAGCAGAGTGAACAGTGAGGCTGATAGTTATCGATCCTGGTAACGATGTGTCCCACTGAATACAGACGGGTAAGCAAAAGGTCAGACAAATTGTGTCCTTTTCTTTTTAAGGAAAAAATATTTAAAAAATGGGGTTTGATTCAATGATAATCTAAAGCACGTATGTTGAACTCCTGGACCAAATCCGGCCCACGAGTTGGACAATGACTTGTCTATTGTGAGAATTATAGAACGCTCCTCACTCATGCGCGGTCGCTTCTGCTTCTTTTATATCTGTTCGCTCTCCCTCGCCGGTCCATATGATTTTAATGGTCTGGCCCGAACCTGACATGAGTTTGACACCCCTGATCTAAAGGATTGTTACTTTTAGTTTGTTCATTTCTATCGTTGTATTGAATACAAAGCCAGGTTAACCCTAACCGCCATGATGCAAACATCTTTTTTTTTTCCTATTTAAAAGTACATATCCTTATATAATTTAATTTCTTGACAGTATTTATTAAGATTTACAGTTAAAATAGACTTTGAAGACTTGGTTAGCTTTGTTTCAACTTCGGCATTTAAGCACAAAAAAGTGCTGACTCACCAAACTGTCCATGTTATCTTCTCTTGTTGTGACTGTATTTTCCTTTTGCTGATAGATTGAAGTCATGTGTTTTTTGTTTTCTTTCACCCAGTCTCTTGACCTCTGTTACCCCCCCCACCCTCCCACGTCACTTTCCTTTCCACTCATAAAGTAACGTCCGCTGTTCTCACATCCACATTGACCAGCTTCAATGTGATCCTGCAGTTTAGTTCCTTTACGTTCTCATCAATGCACACAGACTAAAGTATGCTGAATGAATCATGACTCTAAGCTCTGTTTTTAATGTGTGTGTGTGTGTGTGTGTGTGTGTGTGTGTGTGTGTGTGTGTGTGTGTGTGTGTGTGTAGAGCTCAATGTGTGAGACGTTTGACAGCACCGACAGCTCGGACGCCAGGAGGATGGACATGATCTATACCATTGAAGACACCCCACCCTGGTACCTGTGTGTGTTCCTGGGCTTACAGGTAAATCCCACGCAGAACACCCTAAACCTTCATGAACAGATACGTGTGTGCCTGACTATCGGATGTGTGTGAGCTGAAAAACAAGCACTCCCTTGTGCATCATCATGCTGGGTCATAGTCTTTGCTGTGGTCAAACTCATCATCCCAGTAACGTGACAAATGGCGGCGTGCGGTCGCTCTGCACACAACCTAAAAATGTCAGTCCAGCTCTGCTTCCTTTCTTATGGCATCATGTTTCGGTTGTAGTGTACAGGGTAAGCACGCACGCACACACACTGTATACTTCAAAGCCAGTTGGTGCATGCTGCCACCGCTCGGTCAGTCAGACCCTTTGTTGGTCTTCCTGGCACAAGGCGAGAACGAGCTGATCTAAATTCAGTGTAAAATTCAGCAGCTGAAGAGCAGGATATTTTTTTTGCTGCGGGCTTCCTTTAGAAACCGATACGATTTCCAGTCAAACAAGGAAATACAATGCAAGCCCAAAGTGATTCGTTTTCTTCATGTGTCTGTATAACCCCCACAGTATTTGTCACGCAGCTGGTGGCTATTCACACAAACCGGATTTTGCTCACAGTGGTTCAGTTGGTTTAAGATAGTTGGTAACTGTCCTACAAATGACGTAGCCGCGTACGCTCAAACTGTCAACATCCACGGACTGAAACACTGCCTCCTTTCATCTTGCCTAACGGGATTTTTGACAAAGCCTGAAGAAATACAAAGTTCTCACATGACTGCTTTCATGTGTTTTCACTCACTTCTTAAAATATTGCACCGCGTCGAGTCATCAGCTCAGAAAAGAACCGAAAGTTCTCTTTACAGCCACAGAAATATGACGCTGTGTATGTCAGCTGATTTCAGTCATGTTGGATGTGATATTTGTGGGATCATGGTGCACCTGCAGGATGGAGTTTGAGGTTGTGTTTTTACAGGCTGCGTATACTTAGAACGCATCAATTCAGTAAATTTTTAACTTTACATTATTGCTCATGCAACTGGATCTGGGCTCAGTTGCTTTTGTTTTAAGCATTTTCAATCTTTTAAAAAAATGTTTTTATTTTATTATTTACATATCACCAAACTCATTACCGGACCAGATGTGAGCTTACACTCATGTCACTATATTTGAGCTATATATTTAGTTAAATATTCAAATGATGAACATCCTAATAGCTCAAGCAACTATGGTGTTAAGTGAGAACGGTCAAACCATAGAGACACACACACACACACACTGACTCTGTGGCCTCTTGCCTCCGCAGCACTACTTGACGTGTTTCAGTGGAACGATCGCCGTGCCGTTCCTCCTCGCCGAGGCCATGTGCGTCGGCTTCGATCAGTGGGCCACCAGTCAGCTGATTGGGACCATATTCTTCTGCGTGGGGATCACCACCTTGCTCCAGACCACACTGGGCTGCAGGTACGCTGACAAAGCGCTCGTAGTCTGTCCATGCACACTACGCCGCTGCTGTACGTTGTTATTCTGTCTTTCACTACCTCACCTCTTCCCTTTTTGTGCGTGCGTGCGTGCGTGCGCGCGCATCAGCCTACACACACAGAATGGGTCTTAGAATGTGATGACTTAACATTTCAACTTCTTTGTTTCGTTCATGTGACTGAGTTTTCAAAGTAAAAGTTTTTCTTTGAGTAGAGCATGAACTTCCCAAAAAATGTATTTTATTTGACGACCGATTAAAAAACGCAGGAACCTGGAGACCTGTAGCAGGGGACAATCGACCAAACGTGTTGCGTTAAAGCCAGACACAGGGACACTCGCTCGATGTCCTCGACTGGTGCCTTGTTATTTTTTTCTGCCTTTATTTCCTACCCTGGGCTCAGAGAAACTGTTTGTGGTTAATAAAAACGTCAGATATTATTGGAGGTACCTGTGTACCTGAGTTACCTGAGGTAACCTGAGGTAACTCAGTCCTTTGTCTAGATTATTATATTTAGTAGTTTTAGGATCCTCAACCAAATTTTACTGTGAAAAATGTTGTTTGCCTTCAGGCTTTGTTCAGGCACTTCCTCAGTGTCCAAAAACAGAAAGAATGGATGACCGGAAACTCTGCTTCCGGCTCCATGTCATTGGACCCCACAGGGTCAAGTGCGTCATGCAGAACATTTTCCATACAGACGGGCTTTACTTAGCCAGGATATTCATATATAGATATTTGTTCTTAAGGTATTACAGTTCTGGTCAACAACAAATAAATCTTGCATCTTCAGTGTTATCTGCAGCCTTCTCCTGCTCCACCACGGGCGCCGGACATTAAAGGGGTATTGCGTAAAAGGCTTGCAAGAGACCGGTTCCAAAAACCATTTGTCAATATTGACCAAAAGAGGCCAAGATAAAATGTCTTTTTAGTCCCTGACTCTAGCTTCTAAAAATGCAGGATCTTGCACTTGCCATAATGTAACACTACAGTAGCAGGCTCCACACATTGTCCTCGTCGCAGCACCAACAGGGAAGCTTGTTGGTCAGGATGCGTTCTGTCCCTCCTCCTCCTCCTCCTCCTCCTCAGCCGCTCGCTTCTGACGCGACCGGAGACTCCGCAGGTCTGCGTTCGGGTTCAAGCTAAAAGCTAATGTAGTTTTGGCGTTTTAACGTGTGTTCATTCAAGTCAGAAATTTTGTGGGGCCGGTGGAAAGAGGATTGGTTATTTATGCTGCCAAGTGATTGAAAAGAATTGATCCTACAGGGAAGGTGCAGTGTGCTTCTGAGGAGCTGCTACCCCGCAGATGTTTTTTGTAATTTGAGATCATCCGTGTAGATTTTCTTTTCTTTCATGAGTCTTTTACAGCATTCTTTATGACATGGATGATATTTATGCCATGTCTATATATATTATTTCTGTAAACTCCTGGAAGACCAAAGGGAGACGTCCCTCATGGGTCCTCCTTAGGGTTTGTTGCTCAGTACAGGGAATTAAACCACTTATCTTAATGTCCCATGGTTAAACGTTTCTGTTGATCTTAAACACGCCATGTAGCTGTAGGACTATTAGAACGGCGCGTTAGTTGCACAACTGTTTTTAGATAAACAAAGTGCCAGTCCAGATTTGATCTTTGTCATGTGGTCCTTCTTTTGGCCAGCGATGAAGTGAGTATCTGCAGTGTGCAGGTGCTGCTTTGGTTAGCAATGTTCACTTCCTCTTTTCAACGAAAAGAAAACTGCTCCATTTAATTATCGGTTCATTCTTAACCTTTTATTCTGTTCTTTGCATTTCCACTGATATCGTGTCAAAGTCGTTTATGTATTCTATTTTTAACACTGATACGGTTATTAAAGATGTTTAAAGGTCAGTAATCATCATTGTCTAAATAAAAGATCTATGGCATTGATAAGTGAACTTCGACCCCATCATGTGTTTGACCTGGATTACCCCTGAACACAACAGGGGGGATTCTCACACAGTGAACAATATTCAAATAAGCAGAAACGGCTTTAAATCTGGGATTCCACAATGCTTTTCCGTGGTGGCTATGCACAGAACATCCCCTTGCTTTCCACACAATTTGGTCTGAGATTAATACTTTATTTTGAAATGACTGTGTGTTTTAGGTTGCCCTTGTTCCAGGCCAGCGCCTTCGCCTTCCTCGCTCCAGCCAGAGCCATCCTGTCCCTGGACAAGTGGAAGTGCAATAACACAGGTACACTCCGCTCTCCACTCATTCACAGCTCTCCTATCTGATCTCCTGTGCAGGGCTGTTGTATCTTTACTGTGATTTAATCTCCAAAGGCTGTCAGCAGCAAAGGCTGCGAAGCCAGGATTTGTGTGCCTGTTTCAGATAGTGCCCCATTTTAAGTTGTCGCATTCTCTCCATCCTTTGTTTTTCCGTTGGCAGAGGTTCCACTATTCAACAGCACGCAGCTGCTTAACACCGAGCACATCTGGCACCCCCGGATACGAGAGGTAAGGAAAAGCAGGACAAATAAAACACCAGAACGGTAGATAGTAAACGCCTTATTGTGGGAAGGGAGGTTGTTTGAATAAATATTTGCGTAAGATATTGCACAACACTAGTAGGATTATTGATGTTACTTAAGCTAGAGGTTCTTTTTTTCTTTCTTTTCTCATAGCGGCTGAAAGGCAACGCTGTCTGTAAATGGCTGCAGGGTTCGGTTTTCCGTGACACAAGCTGTTCATTTGTATTAACCTTTTCAGTTTGCGCAAGCCAGTTGTGTAATTGTTTTTTATGTAACGCACAAATGAGACCAGACCGAATTAAATTGTTGAACGGGACATCAAGGAGCCGAGGGGCGTGAGAACACGCACCTGACCAGACGACACCGAATCAGACAGATTTCATTTTTTATGATCAATCACTCGAGCAGGACTTTGATTTAGAGCCTGTGTATTTTTACAGTTACTGTAACACACTTAGCTGATTATGGATTAAATTAGCACTGATGCTTCTACTTGGCCCGCATAAATAAACAACACCATCAGTGAAAGGACTGACTATTTCTATGCAGTTACTCTCAAATGTAAAGCGCAGCAGGACCTTGCTGCAGTAAAACGATTCTAAAAGAATGAAAAATAAGAATTCTGTTGTCTCCGTTCTGTCAGATCCAAGGGGCCATCATCGTGTCGTCCCTGGTCGAAGTGTGCATCGGAGCGCTGGGTCTGCCCGGCCTCCTGCTGAAGTACATCGGACCCCTGACCATCACCCCCACCGTGACGCTTATCGGCCTGTCTGGTTTCCAGGCGGCGGGAGAGAGGGCAGGAAAACACTGGGGCATCGCTATGCTGTAAGCTCAGCTCTCACGCAAAGAAATGCAAATTCATGTGCCCACTAAAGCATATTTCCCTCCCTGGCTTGTGGGTCACGGAACTTCACAGAGCATATTCCCCGCAGAATTCCCCCAGAAAGGAAGAGGTTTTGAAGGCGTAATGATAAACCTGCATGTTTGTGACTATTGGATACAGATCCCCTCTAAAGCTGTGGTGTGATCCGTAGTTCCTGCTGTGTCACGGCTGTTAACACCATGTCTGGAGGCTTCCTCCTCTCGCTCCAAAAGGGACAGAGGATATTTGCCTGTAATTTGCCACTGATTTGTTTTTCCTTCGATTGGCTTGATGGCCCCTGAGGTCCAAGCCAGAAGTCCGACATGGGCGGCAGTAATTCTGTACAGGATTTGTTCTCTAACACGAGTAAAGAAAATCCACCAAACTGAGGGAGATTGTTTCTGTCTGCAGGACCATCTTCTTGGTGCTGCTCTTCTCTCAGTACGCCAGAAACATTCAATTCCCGCTGCCGGTTTACAAAGCCAAGAAAGGCTGGACCTTCTACAGGCTGCAGGTCTTCAAAATGTTCCCTGTAAGTAAACGACTTTTAGACGTACCTACTTACCCCAGTGTGTTGCTTCTTCCACACACTGGCTGGTCTCCATGTTTATATTCCCCAAACTGTGCTTTTAATGAATTAATCTGTTTAAACTGCAACCTGGGCTCCCATCTAAGTCCCAAATGATTCAATAAAGCTCATCTCATTCTCCCTGAGAGGTTCCCCCTCCGCCTGCTGCTGTGCAGTGTGTAAGTCTGTGTTATCCTGCCCTCTGCTGGTGATGTACTGAACACAGTTAGTGACCGTAATACTCTCTGATCCATTCATCTCAAGAGGAGTCAACATTTTAGAGAGACAAAACAGATTTGTGCATACTCTAAATAAACTACATTCTCAGACGGAATAGCTGCCACAAGGATGCAGGATTTCTAAGGGCTGTTAGACATTCACAATGTTCAGTTACCGGCCAAAGCATTATTATTGTTGGAATGCATTAACGATGCATTCCAAGTATTGTTCTTCGAATCTTTATTTCTTCATCTTCATCTTCTTCTTCTATTTCTTCCGCGCCACCTTTCAACTCCTTCACACTTTCAGCTATTAAAACCGTTCAAATATTAAAATGTTCAGCTCCTTTCTGGCTTGAGGGCTATGACTTTTCAGCTTTCTACCTCTTATGCTTGAATTTATATAAATCAATAATCGTTAATATTTTAACATGGTTTTCAAATGGAGTTTGCTTTTCAAATCCTCTTCAACTTCTTCAACTTTCAGATTTTTCAGCTACGCCAATCTTTCAGCTACAGACACCATTTCAACTCTCAAATGTTGACACAAGTCTTAACTATTTTATGAAAAAAACTGCTTCTTGATATCTATTGTACTTTTTTCATAATCACTGATTATGTTTCACTAGTTCTTCGCTCCGTTTCTGACTTTTACATGAGTGTGTATTGCGTCTGCTAGAGTGGAGAGCTCGAGGCTAGAGTGTGGGGCATCGCAGGAATCTGGTTAAAAAAGTATGGAACTTCTGTCCTTGCAGCCAAAGTATACACTCTAGAGGCTTCATTTCTTCAGATTAATGAGGGTATGGTTGTGCTGATTGGATTAATGTGTTCATGGAATCCCAGAGTTCTTTAGTTTTGGCGCAAGGAGTGTTTGAGTGACACAACCTCTGCCAAAAGCCCCATAGGCTCCAATACAAATCTGCCGACATATTTCTCACAAAAATCCACAAGGTACACGTTTTGTCAACGGCCATAGGAGCCGTATTTATTACCGGACAGACATAAAAACACATCCACGAGTTCGGTAGAGTCTTGGGTCTCATACAAACGCCGTATTTTTTAGATAGCTGTTATAGTTTTGCGCTGGTTCTCATTTGTTTGAGGTGTGGATTCTGTGTAACTCGCTGTCCTGTGTCTGCACTTTTGCAGCCGCTCGTTAATGAGCACAGGTGCGGCGTTGTCGTGGTTACTCGCTCACATGCTGCAGGATCTGTCTGTGGCTCACAGCTGCTCCTTGTGACCTGATTAGTGGAGTCACATGACGCAGCTATGCTTTCTGTCAACAGACCAATATGATAAAGACACTAGCCCCCCTCCCCCCTCCACCCTGACCTCTACTTACTGTTAATCACTCTCAGTCAGTCAGTCAGTCTAATTCTCCTCCCCTCTCCCTCTCTTCCTCACCACCATTCCCTTCCTCACCCTCTCACCCTCCCTCCCTCTATCTACACCCCCCCACCCCACCCAATCCAATAGGTGCGCCGTTGCCGTGGTTACTCGTAAACACGCTGCAGTATCTCTGTGTGTGACTCACAGCTGCTCCAATGACGTGATTAGTCGAGTCACATGACGCAGCTATGCTTTCTGTCAACAGACCAATATGATAAAGACACTAGCCCCCCCTCCCCCCTCCCCCCTGACCTCTACTTACTGTTAATCACCTCAGTCAGTCTAATTCTCCTCCCCTCTCCCTCTCTTCCTCACCACCATTCCCTTCCTCACCCTCTCACCCTCCCTCCCTCTATCTACACCCCCCCACCCCACCCAATCCAATAGGTGCGCCGTTGCCGTGGTTACTCGTAAACACGCTGCAGTATCTCTGTGTGTGACTCACAGCTGCTCCAATGACATGATTAGTGGAGTCACATGACGCAGCTATGCTTTCTGTCAACAGACCAATATGATAAAGACACTCGCCCCCCCTCCCCCCTCCACCCTGACCTCTTCTCACTGTTAATCACTCAGTCAGTCAGTATGTCTGTCTATTTCTCCTCCTCTCTCTCTCCCTCTATCTCTTCCTCACCACCCCTCCCTTCCTCACCCTCTCACCCTCCCTCCCTCTATCTACACCCCCCCAACCCACCCAATCCAATAATTTCAAAATAAAAGCCACATGGAGGGAATTTTTACTGTAATGTTTGTGATGAGGCCTATTAATTAAAAACTTCTTAGTTTGAATAACAAACATTCTGTCTCCCACTACGAATATTACTCGTACTTCTAGTACTACAACTGATACTTCTACTACCATACTACTAGTATTTCTACTGCTATTAATACTACAACTACTACTAATGTTATTACAAATACGACTATGGCTAATAGTATTACAGCTGTTTCTACTGCTATTGATACTAAACCTACTATTACTGCTAGTACTACTAATACCACAATTATAACTAATACTACTACTAATATTACTACAAACAATTTTAAACAAATTTAAGCTCCTGCAACTTCTGTTTTTAGAAAATCTATTGAAATTCAGCTTCCCCACTTCCTGTATTTTCAGCAGTTCTTTAAAATAATTTCAGCTATTCTTATGCCTCTATCAACAGCAATTTTTCACTATTCATTTCTGTATTTTTTTGCAATATTTCAAATTTATTTCAGCTGTTTTCATTTCTGCTTTTTCAGCAAATCTATTGAAATTCCTTTCAGCTTCTCCCATTTCTGTATTTTCAGCAATTTCAAATTCATTTCAGCTTTTCTAATATCTATAATTTCAGCAAATGTATTCAAATTCCCTTCAACTTTCTGTATTTTCAGCTATTTTAAAAAGTTCATTTCAGCTTTCAGCTTTTTGCATTCCAACGCATTTTCAGCAGGAAATGCATTTTCTAGTTAGTTGGAATGCTTTAAGCATTCCAAGTATTGTTCTTCTAATCTTTATTTCCGACTTATTCTTCTATTTCTTCCGTGGCACCTTTCAACTCCTTCACACTTTCAGCTATTAAAATCCTTCAAATATTAAAATGTTCAGCTTCTTTCCGGCTTCCGGGCTATGACTTTTCAGCTTTCTACCTCTTAAGCTTGAATTTATATAAATCAATAATCATTAATATTTTAACATGGTTTTCAAATGGAGTTTGCTTTTCAAATCCTCTTAAACTTCTTCAACTTCTTCAACTTTCAGATATTTCAGCTCCGCCAATCTTTCAGCTACAGACACCATTTCAACTCTCAAATGTTCACACAAGTCTCAACTATTTTATGAAAAAAACTGCTTCTTGATATCTATTGTACTTTTTTCATAATCACTGATTATGTTTCACTAGTTTTTCGCTCCGTTTCTGACTTTTACATGAGTGTGTATTGCGTCTGCTAGAGGGGGACCTCGCGGGCTAGAGTGTGAAGCAGCGCAGAAATCTGGTTAAAAAAGTATGGAACTTCTGTCCTTGCAGCCAAAGTATACACTCTAGAGGCTTCATTTCTTCAGATTAATGAGGGTATGGTTGTGCTGATTGGATTAATGTGTTCATGGAATCCCAGAGTTTTTTAGTTTTGGCGCAAGGAGTGTTTGAGTGACACAACCTCTGCCAAAAGCCCCATAGGCTCCAATACAAATCTGCCGACATATTTCTCACAAAAATCCACAAGGTACACGTTCTGTCAACGGCCATAGGAGCCGTATTTATTACCGGACAGACATAAAAAGCACATCCACGCGTTCGGTAGAGTCTTGGGTCTCATACAAACGCCGTATTTTTTAGATAGCTGTTATAGTTTTGCGCTGGTTCTCATTTGTTTGAGGTGTGGATTCTGTGTAACTCGCTGTCCTGTGTCTGCCCTTGTGCAGCCGCACAGGTGCGGCGTTGTCGTGGTTACGAGCACTCACACGCTGCAGGATCTGTCTGTGGCTCACAGCTGCTCGCTCCTATGACCTGATTAGTGGAGTCACATGACGCAGCTATGCTTTCTGTCAACAGACCAATATGATAAAGACACTCGCCCCCCCTCCCCCCTCCACCCTGACCTCTTCTCACTGTTAATCACTCAGTCAGTCAGTCAGTCTGTCTAATTCTCCTCCCCTCTCCCTCTCTCTCTTCCTCACCACCATTCCCTTCCTCACCCTCTCACCCTCCCTCCCTCTATCTACACCCCCCCACCCCACCCAATCCAATAGGTGCGCCGTTGTCGTGGTTACTCGCTCACACGCTGCAGGATCTCTGTCTGTGACTCACAGCTGCTCCTATGACCTGATTAGTGGAGTCACATGACGCAGCTATGCTTTCTGTCAACAGACCAATATGATAAAGACACTAGCCCCCCCTCCCCCCTCCACCCTGACCTCTACTTACTGTTAATCACTCTCAGTCAGTCAGTCAGTCTAATTCTCCTCCCCTCTCCCTCTCTTCCTCACCACCATTCCCTTCCTCACCCTCTCACCCTCCCTCCCTCTATCTACACCCCCCCACCCCACCCAATCCAATAGGTGCGCCGTTGCCGTGGTTACTCGTAAACACGCTGCAGTATCTCTGTGTGTGACTCACAGCTGCTCCAATGAAGTGATTAGTGGAGTCACATGACGCAGCTATGCTTTCTGTCAACAGACCAATATGATAAAGACACTAGCCCCCCCTCCCCCCTCCCCCCTGACCTCTACTTACTGTTAATCACTCTCAGTCAGTCTAATTCTCCTCCCCTCTCCCTCTCTTCCTCACCACCATTCCCTTCCTCACCCTCTCACCCTCCCTCCCTCTATCTACACCCCCCCAACCCACCCAATCCAATAATTTCAAAATAAAAGCCACATGGAGGGAATTTTTACTGTAATGTTTGTGATGAGGCCTATTAATTAAAAACTTCTTAGTTTGAATAACAAACATTCTGTCTCCCACTACGAATATTACTCGTACTTCTAGTACTACAACTGATACTTCTACTACCATACTACTAGTATTTCTACTGCTATTAATACTACAACTACTACTAATGTTATTACAAATACGACTATGGCTAATAGTATTACAGCTGTTTCTACTGCTATTGATACTAAACCTACTATTACTGCTAGTACTACTAATACCACAATTATAACTAATACTACTACTAATATTACTACAAACAATTTTAAACAAATTTAAGCTCCTGCAACTTCTGTTTTTAGAAAATCTATTGAAATTCAGCTTCCCCACTTCCTGTATTTTCAGCAGTTCTTTAAAATAATTTCAGCTATTCTTATGCCTCTATCAACAGCAATGTTTTAATATTCATTTCTGTATTTTTTTGCAATATTTCAAATTTATTTCAGCTGTTTTCATTTCTGCTTTTTCAGCAAATCTATTGAAATTCCTTTCAGCTTCTCCCATTTCTGTATTTTCAGCAATTTCAAATTCATTTCAGCTTTTCAGCAAATGTATTCAAATTCCCTTCAACTTTCTGTATTTTCAGCTATTTTTAAATATTCAGTGCAGCTTTCAGCTTTTTGCATTCCAACGCATTTTCAGCAGGAAATGCCTTTTCTAGTTGTTGGAATGCATTAACGATGCATTCCAAGTATTGTTCTTCGAATCTTTATTTCTTCATCTTCAACTTCTTCTATTTCTTCCGCGCCACCTTTCAACTCCTTCACACTTTCAGCTATTAAAACCGTTCAAATATTAAAATGTTCAGCTCCTTTCTGGCTTGAGGGCTATGACTTTTCAGCTTTCTACCTCTTATGCTTGAATTTATATAAATCAATAATCATTAATATTTTAACATGGTTTTCAAATGGAGTTTGCTTTCAAATCCTCCTAAACTTCTTCAACTTTCAGATTTTTCAGCTTCGCAAATCTTTCAGCTACAGACACCATTTCAACTCCCAAATGTTCACACAAGTCTCAACTATTTTATGAAAAAAACTGCTTGTGGATATCTATTGTACTTTTTTCATAATCACTGATTATGTTTCACTAGTTTTTCGCTCCGTTTCTGACTTTTACATGAGTGTGTATTGCGTCTGCTAGAGGAGGACCTCGCGGGCTAGAGGGTGAAGCAGTGCAGAAATCTGGTTAAAAAAGTATGGAACTTCTGTCCTTGCAGCCAAAGTATACACTCTAGAGGCTTCATTTCTTCAGATTAATGAGGGTATGGTTGTGCTGATTGGATTAATGTGTTCATGGAATCCCAGAGTTTTTTAGTTTTGGCGCAAGGAGTGTTTGAGTGACACAACCTCTGCCAAAAGCCCCATAGGCTCCAATACAAATCTGCCGACATATTTCTCACAAAAATCCACAAGGTACACGTTTTGTAAACGGCCATAGGAGCCGTATTTATTACCGGACAGACATAAAAAGCACATCCACGCGTTCGGTAGAGTCTTGGGTCTCATACAAACGCCGTATTTTTTAGATAGCTGTTATAGTTTTGCGCTGGTTCTCATTTGTGTGAGGTGTGGATTCTGTGTAACTTGCTGCCATGTCTCTGCATTTTGCAGCCGTTAATGAGCACAGGTGCGCCGTTGTCGTGGTTACGAGCACTCACACGCTGCAGGATCTGTCTGTGACTCACAGCTGCTCGCTCCTATGACCTGATTAGTGGAGTCACATGACGCAGCTATGCTTTCTGTCAACAGACCAATATGATAAAGACACTAGCCCCCCCTCCCCCCTCCCCCCTCCACCCTGACCTCTACTTACTGTTAATCACTCTCAGTCAGTCAGTCAGTCTAATTCTCCTCCCCTCTCCCTCTCTTCCTCACCACCATTCCCTTCCTCACCCTCTCACCCTCCCTCCCTCTATCTACACCCCCCCACCCCACCCAATCCAATAGGTGCGCCGTTGCCGTGGTTACTCGTAAACACGCTGCAGTATCTCTGTGTGTGACTCACAGCTGCTCCAATGACGTGATTAGTGGAGTCACATGACGCAGCTATGCTTTCTGTCAACAGACCAATATGATAAAGACACTAGCCCCCCCTCCCCCCTCCCCCCTGACCTCTACTTACTGTTAATCACTCTCAGTCAGTCAGTCAGTCTAATTCTCCTCCCCTCTCCCTCTCTTCCTCACCACCATTCCCTTCCTCACCCTCTCACCCTCCCTCCCTCTATCTACACCCCCCCACCCCACCCAATGCAATAGGTGCGCCGTTGCCGTGGTTACTCGTAAACACGCTGCAGTATCTCTGTGTGTGACTCACAGCTGCTCCAATGACGTGATTAGTGGAGTCACATGACGCAGCTATGCTTTCTGTCAACAGACCAATATGATAAAGACACTCGCCCCCCTCCCCCCTCCACCCTGACCTCTTCTCACTGTTAATCACTCAGTCAGTCAGTATGTCTATTTCTCCTCCTCTCTCTCTCCCTCTATCTCTTCCTCACCACCCCTCCCTTCCTCACCCTCTCACCCTCCCTCCCTCTATCTACACCCCCCCAACCCACCCAATCCAATAATTTCAAAATAAAAGCCACATGGAGGGAATTTTTACTGTAATGTTTGTGATGAGGCCTATTAGTTAAAAACTTCTTAGTTTGAATAACAAACATTCTGTCTCCCACTACGAATATTACTCGTACTTCTAGTACTACAACTGATACTTCTACTACCATACTACTAGTATTTCTACTGCTATTAATACTACAACTACTACTAATGTTATTACAAATACGACTATGGCTAATAGTATTACAGCTGTTTCTACTGCTATTGATACTAAACCTACTATTACTGCTAGTACTACTAATACCACAATTATAACTAATACTACTACTAATATTACTACAAACAATTTTAAACAAATTTAAGCTCCTGCAACTTCTGTTTTTAGAAAATCTATTGAAATTCAGCTTCCCCACTTCCTGTATTTTCAGCAGTTCTTTAAAATAATTTCAGCTATTCTTATGCCTCTATCAACAGCAATTTTTCACTATTCATTTCTGTATTTTTTTGCAATATTTCAAATTTATTTCAGCTGTTTTCATTTCTGCTTTTTCAGCAAATCTATTGAAATTCCTTTCAGCTTCTCCCATTTCTGTATTTTCAGCAATTTCAAATTCATTTCAGCTTTTCAAATATCTGTCATTTCAGCAAATATATTCAAATTCCCTTCAACTTTCTGTATTTTCAGCTATTTTCAAATATTCAGTGCAGCTTTCAGCTTTTTGCATTCCAACGCATTTTCAGCAGGAAATGCCTTTTCTAGTTAGTTGGAATGCTTTAAGCATTCCAAGTATTGTTCTTCTAATCTTTATTAGTTGGAATGCTTTAAGCATTCCAAGTATTGTTCTTCTAATCTTTATTCAACTTATTAGTTGGAATGCTTTAAGCATTCCAAGTATTGTTCTTCTAATCTTTATTAGTTGGAATGCATTGAGATGCATTCCAAGTATTGTTCTTCGAATCTTTATTCTTCAACTTCATCTTCTTCTTCTATTTCTTCCGCGGCACCTTTCAACTCCTTCACACTTTCAGCTATTAAAACCGTTCAAATATTAAAATGTTCAGCTCCTTTCTGGCTTGAGGGCTATGACTTTTCAGCTTTCTACCTCTTATGCTTGAATTTATATAAATCAATAATCATTAATATTTTAACATGGTTTTCAAATGGAGTTTGCTTTCAAATCCTCCTAAACTTCTTCAACTTTCAGATTTTTCAGCTTTGCAAATCTTTCAGCTACAGACACCATTTCAACTCTCAAATGTTCACACAAGTCTCAACTATTTTATGAAAAAAACTGCTTCTTGATATCTATTGTACTTTTTTCATAATCACTGATTATGTTTCACTAGTTCTTCGCTCCGTTTCTGACTTTTACATGAGTGTGTATTGCGTCTGCTAGAGTGGAGAGCTCGAGGCTAGAGTGTGGGGCATCGCAGGAATCTGGTTAAAAAAGTATGGAACTTCTGTCCTTGCAGCCAAAGTATACACTCTAGAGGCTTCATTTCTTCAGATTAATGAGGGTATGGTTGTGCTGATTGGATTAATGTGTTCATGGAATCCCAGAGTTCTTTAGTTTTGGCGCAAGGAGTGTTTGAGTGACACAACCTCTGCCAAAAGCCCCATAGGCTCCAATACAAATCTGCCGACATATTTCTCACAAAAATCCACAAGGTACACGTTTTGTCAACGGCCATAGGAGCCGTATTTATTACCGGACAGACATAAAAACACATCCACGAGTTCGGTAGAGTCTTGGGTCTCATACAAACGCCGTATTTTTTAGATAGCTGTTATAGTTTTGCGCTGGTTCTCATTTGTTTGAGGTGTGGATTCTGTGTAACTCGCTGTCCTGTGTCTGCACTTTTGCAGCCGCACAGGTGCGGCGTTGTCGTGGTTACTCGCTCACATGCTGCAGGATCTGTCTGTGGCTCACAGCTGCTCCTTGTGACCTGATTAGTGGAGTCACATGACGCAGCTATGCTTTCTGTCAACAGACCAATATGATAAAGACACTAGCCCCCCTCCCCCCTCCACCCTGACCTCTACTTACTGTTAATCACTCTCAGTCAGTCAGTCAGTCTAATTCTCCTCCCCTCTCCCTCTCTTCCTCACCACCATTCCCTTCCTCACCCTCTCACCCTCCCTCCCTCTATCTACACCCCCCCACCCCACCCAATCCAATAGGTGCGCCGTTGCCGTGGTTACTCGTAAACACGCTGCAGTATCTCTGTGTGTGACTCACAGCTGCTCCAATGACGTGATTAGTCGAGTCACATGACGCAGCTATGCTTTCTGTCAACAGACCAATATGATAAAGACACTCGCCCCCCCTCCCCCCTCCCCCCTGACCTCTACTTACTGTTAATCACCTCAGTCAGTCAGTCAGTCTAATTCTCCTCCCCTCTCCCTCTCTTCCTCACCACCATTCCCTTCCTCACCCTCTCACCCTCCCTCCCTCTATCTACACCCCCCCACCCCACCCAATCCAATAGGTGCGCCGTTGCCGTGGTTACTCGTAAACACGCTGCAGTATCTCTGTGTGTGACTCACAGCTGCTCCAATGACGTGATTAGTGGAGTCACATGACGCAGCTATGCTTTCTGTCAACAGACCAATATGATAAAGACACTCGCCCCCCCTCCCCCCTCCACCCTGACCTCTTCTCACTGTTAATCACTCAGTCAGTCAGTATGTCTGTCTATTTCTCCTCCTCTCTCTCTCCCTCTATCTCTTCCTCACCACCCCTCCCTTCCTCACCCTCTCACCCTCCCTCCCTCTATCTACACCCCCCCAACCCACCCAATCCAATAATTTCAAAATAAAAGCCACATGGAGGGAATTTTTACTGTAATGTTTGTGATGAGGCCTATTAATTAAAAACTTCTTAGTTTGAATAACAAACATTCTGTCTCCCACTACGAATATTACTCGTACTTCTAGTACTACAACTGATACTTCTACTACCATACTACTAGTATTTCTACTGCTATTAATACTACAACTACTACTAATGTTATTACAAATACGACTATGGCTAATAGTATTACAGCTGTTTCTACTGCTATTGATACTAAACCTACTATTACTGCTAGTACTACTAATACCACAATTATAACTAATACTACTACTAATATTACTACAAACAATTTTAAACAAATTTAAGCTCCTGCAACTTCTGTTTTTAGAAAATCTATTGAAATTCAGCTTCCCCACTTCCTGTATTTTCAGCAGTTCTTTAAAATAATTTCAGCTATTCTTATGCCTCTATCAACAGCAATTTTTCACTATTCATTTCTGTATTTTTTTGCAATATTTCAAATTTATTTCAGCTGTTTTCATTTCTGCTTTTTCAGCAAATCTATTGAAATTCCTTTCAGCTTCTCCCATTTCTGTATTTTCAGCAATTTCAAATTCATTTCAGCTTTTCTAATATCTATAATTTCAGCAAATGTATTCAAATTCCCTTCAACTTTCTGTATTTTCAGCTATTTTAAAAAGTTCATTTCAGCTTTCAGCTTTTTGCATTCCAACGCATTTTCAGCAGGAAATGCATTTTCTAGTTCAACTTATTATTATTATTATTATTATATTTCTTCCGCGCCCCCTTTCAACTGCTTCCCATTTTCAGCTATTTAAACCGTTCAAATTTTAAAATATTCAGCTTCTTTCTGGCTTGAGGGCTATGTATGTTCAGCTTTCTAGCTCTTAAGCTTGAATTTATATAAATCAATAATCGTTAATATTTTAACATGGTTTTCAAATGGAGTTTGCTTTTCAAATCCTCTTCAACTTCTTCAACTTTCAGATTTTTCAGCTTCGCCAATCTTTCAGCTACAGACACCATTTCAACTCTCAAATGTTCACACAAGTCTCAACTATTTTATGAAAAAAACTGCTTCTTGATATCTATTGTACTTTTTTCATAATCACTGATTATGTTTCACTAGTTCTTCGCTCCGTTTCTGACTTTTACATGAGTGTGTATTGCGTCTGCTAGAGTGGAGAGCTCGAGGCTAGAGTGTGGGGCAGCGCAGAAATCTGGTTAAAAAAGTATGGAACTTTTGTCCTTGCAGCCAAAGTATACACTCTAGAGGCTTCATTTCTTCAGATTAATGAGGGTATGGTTGTGCTGATTGGATTAATGTGTTCATGGAATCCCAGAGTTCTTTAGTTTTGGCGCAAGGTGTGTTTGAGTGACACAACCTCTGCCAAAAGCCCCATAGGCTCCAATACAAATCTGCCGACATATTTCTCACAAAAATCCACAAGGTACACGTTTTGTAAACGGCCATAGGAGCCGTATTTATTACCGGACAGACATAAAAACACATCCACGCGTTCGGTAGAGTCTTGGGTCTCATACAAACGCCGTATTTTTTAGATAGCTGTTATAGTTTTGCGCTGGTTCCCATTTGTTTGAGGTGTGGATTCTGTGTAACTCGCTGCCATGTCTCTGTCTTTTGCAGTAGATCGTTAATGATCACAGGTGCGCCGTTGTCGTGGTTACGAGCACTCACACGCTGCAGGATCTGTCTGTGACTCACAGCTGCTCCTTGTGACCTGATTAGTGGAGTCACATGACGCAGCTATGCTTTCTGTCAACAGACCAATATGATAAAGACACTAGCCCCCCCTCCCCCCTCCACCCTGACCTCTACTTACTGTTAATCACTCTCAGTCAGTCAGTCAGTCTAATTCTCCTCCCCTCTCCCTCTCTTCCTCACCACCATTCCCTTCCTCACCCTCTCACCCTCCCTCCCTCTATCTACACCCCCCCACCCCACCCAATCCAATAGGTGCGCCGTTGCCGTGGTTACTCGTAAACACGCTGCAGTATCTCTGTGTGTGACTCACAGCTGCTCCAATGACGTGATTAGTGGAGTCACATGACGCAGCTATGCTTTCTGTCAACAGACCAATATGATAAAGACACTAGCCCCCCCTCCCCCCTCCCCCCTGACCTCTACTTACTGTTAATCACTCTCAGTCAGTCTAATTCTCCTCCCCTCTCCCTCTCTTCCTCACCACCATTCCCTTCCTCACCCTCTCACCCTCCCTCCCTCTATCTACACCCCCCCACCCCACCCAATGCAATACGTGCGCCGTTGCCGTGGTTACTCGTAAACACGCTGCAGTATCTCTGTGTGTGACTCACAGCTGCTCCAATGACCTGATTAGTGGAGTCACATGACGCAGCTATGCTTTCTGTCAACAGACCAATATGATAAAGACACTCGCCCCCCCTCCCCCCTCCACCCTGACCTCTTCTCACTGTTAATCACTCAGTCAGTCAGTATGTCTGTCTATTTCTCCTCCTCTCTCTCTCCCTCTATCTCTTCCTCACCACCCCTCCCTTCCTCACCCTCTCACCCTCCCTCCCTCTATCTACACCCCCCCAACCCACCCAATCCAATAATTTCAAAATAAAAGCCACATGGAGGGAATTTTTACTGTAATGTTTGTGATGAGGCCTATTAATTAAAAACTTCTTAGTTTGAATAACAAACATTCTGTCTCCCACTACGAATATTACTCGTACTTCTAGTACTACAACTGATACTTCTACTACCATACTACTAGTATTTCTACTGCTATTAATACTACAACTACTACTAATGTTATTACAAATACGACTATGGCTAATAGTATTACAGCTGTTTCTACTGCTATTGATACTAAACCTACTATTACTGCTAGTACTACTAATACCACAATTATAACTAATACTACTACTAATATTACTACAAACAATTTTAAACAAATTTAAGCTCCTGCAACTTCTGTTTTTAGAAAATCTATTGAAATTCAGCTTCCCCACTTCCTGTTTTTTCAGCAGTTCTTTAAAATAATTTCAGCTATTCTTATGCCTCTATCAACAGCAATTTTTCACTATTCATTTCTGTATTTTTTTGCAATATTTCAAATTTATTTCAGCTGTTTTCATTTCTGCTTTTTCAGCAAATCTATTGAAATTCCTTTCAGCTTCTCCCATTTCTGTATTTTCAGCAATTTCAAATTCATTTCAGCTTTTCTAATATCTATAATTTCAGCAAATGTATTCAAATTCCCTTCAACTTTCTGTATTTTCAGCTATTTTAAAAAGTTCATTTCAGCTTTCAGCTTTTTGCATTCCAACGCATTTTCAGCAGGAAATGCATTTTCTAGTTGTTGGAATGCATTAACGATGCATTCCAAGTATTGTTCTTCGAATCTTTATTCTTCAGCTTCTTCTTCTATTTCTTCCGCGGCACCTTTCAACTCCTTCACACTTTCAGCTATTTAAACCGTTCAAATATTAAAATGTTCAGCTCCTTTCTGGCTTGAGGGCTATGACTTTTCAGCTTTCTACCTCTTATGCTTGAATTTATATAAATCAATAATCATTAATATTTTAACATGGTTTTCAAATGGAGTTTGCTTTTCAAATCCTCTTCAACTTCTTCAACTTTCAGATTTTTCAGCTTCGCCAATCTTTCAGCTACAGACACCATTTCAACTCTCAAATGTTCACACAAGTCTCAACTATTTTATGAAAAAAACTGCTTCTTGATATCTATTGTACTTTTTTCATAATCACTGATTATGTTTCACTAGTTTTTCGCTCCGTTTCTGACTTTTACATGAGTGTGTATTGCGTCTGCTAGAGGCGGGGCCTCGCAGGCTAGAGTGTGGGGCATCGCAGAAATCTGGTTTAAAAAGTATGGAACTTCTGTCCTTGCAGCCAAAGTATACACTCTAGAGGCTTCATTTCTTCAGATTAATGAGGGTATGGTTGTGCTGATTGGATTAATGTGTTCATGGAATCCCAGAGTTTTTTAGTTTTGGCGCAAGGAGTGTTTGAGTGACACAACCTCTGCCAAAAGCCCCATAGGCTCCAATACAAATCTGCCGACATATTTCTCACAAAAATCCACAAGGTACACGTTCTGTCAACGGCCATAGGAGCCGTATTTATTACCGGACAGACATAAAACGCACATCCACGCGTTCGGTAAAGTCTTGGGTCTCATACAAACGCCGTATTTTTTAGATAGCTGTTATAGTTTTGCGCTGGTTCTCATTTGTTTGAGGTGTGGATTCTGTGTAACTCGCTGTCCTGTGTCTGCCCCTTTGCAGCCGCACAGGTGCGGCGTTGTCGTGGTTACGAGCACTCACATGCTGCAGGATCTGTCTGTGGCTCACAGCTGCTCCTTGTGACCTGATTAGTGGAGTCACATGACGCAGCTATGCTTTCTGTCAACAGACCAATATGATAAAGACACTCGCCCCCCCTCCCCCCTCCACCCTGACCTCTACTTACTGTTAATCACTCTCAGTCAGTCAGTCAGTCTAATTCTCCTCCCCTCTCCCTCTCTTCCTCACCACCATTCCCTTCCTCACCCTCTCACCCTCCCTCCCTCTATCTACACCCCCCCACCCCACCCAATGCAATAGGTGCGCCGTTGCCGTGGTTACTCGTAAACACGCTGCAGTATCTCTGTGTGTGACTCACAGCTGCTTCTATGACGTGATTAGTGGAGTCACATGACGCAGCTATGCTTTCTGTCAACAGACCAATATGATAAAGACACTCGCCCCCCCTCCCCCCTCCCCCCTCCACCCTGACCTCTTCTCACTGTTAATCACTCAGTCAGTCAGTATGTCTATTTCTCCTCCTCTCCCTCTATCTCTTCCTCACCACCCCTCCCTTCCTCACCCTCTCACCCTCCCTCCCTCTATCTACACCCCCCCAACCCACCCAATCCAATAATTTCAAAATAAAAGCCACATGGAGGGAATTTTTACTGTAATGTTTGTGATGAGGCCTATTAATTAAAAACTTCTTAGTTTGAATAACAAACATTCTGTCTCCCACTACGAATATTACTCGTACTTCTAGTACTACAACTGATACTTCTACTACCATACTACTAGTATTTCTACTGCTATTAATACTACAACTACTACTAATGTTATTACAAATACGACTATGGCTAATAGTATTACAGCTGTTTCTACTGCTATTGATACTAAACCTACTATTACTGCTAGTACTACTAATACCACAATTATAACTAATACTACTACTAATATTACTACAAACAATTTTAAACAAATTTAAGCTCCTGCAACTTCTGTTTTTAGAAAATCTATTGAAATTCAGCTTCCCCACTTCCTGTATTTTCAGCAGTTCTTTAAAATAATTTCAGCTATTCTTATGCCTCTATCAACAGCAATTTTTTAATATTCATTTCTGTATTTTTTTGCAATATTTCAAATTTATTTCAGCTGTTTTCATTTCTGCTTTTTCAGCAAATCTATTGAAATTCCTTTCAGCTTCTCCCATTTCTGTATTTTCAGCAATTTCAAATTCATTTCAGCTTTTCAGCAAATGTATTCAAATTCCCTTCAACTTTCTGTATTTTCAGCTATTTTTAAATATTCAGTGCAGCTTTCAGCTTTTTGCATTCCAACGCATTTTCAGCAGGAAATGCCTTTTCTAGTTATTATTATTATTATATTTCTTCCGCGCCCCCTTTCAACTGCTTCCCATTTTCAGCTATTTAAACCGTTCAAATTTTAAAATATTCAGCTTCTTTCTGGCTTGAGGGCTATGTATGTTCAGCTTTCTAGCTCTTAAGCTTGAATTTATATAAATCAATAATCATTAATATTTTAACATGGTTTTCAAATGGAGTTTGCTTTTCAAATCCTCTTCAACTTCTTCAACTTTCAGATTTTTCAGCTTCGCCAATCTTTCAGCTACAGACACCATTTCAACTCTCAAATGTTCACACAAGTCTCAACTATTTTATGAAAAAAACTGCTTCTTGATATCTATTGTACTTTTTTCATAATCACTGATTATGTTTCACTAGTTTTTCGCTCCGTTTCTGACTTTTACATGAGTGTGTATTGCGTCTGCTAGAGTGGAGAGCTCGAGGCTAGAGTGTGGGGCAGCGCAGAAATCTGGTTAAAAAAGTATGGAACTTCTGTCCTTGCAGCCAAAGTATACACTCTAGAGGCTTAATTTCTTCAGATTAATGAGGGTATGGTTGTGCTGATTGGATTAATGTGTTCATGGAATCCCAGAGTTTTTTAGTTTTGGCGCAAGGAGTGTTTGAGTGACACAACCTCTGCCAAAAGCCCCATAGGCTCCAATACAAATCTGCCGACATATTTCTCACAAAAATCCACAAGGTACACGTTCTGTCAACGGCCATAGGAGCCGTATTTATTACCGGACAGACATAAAAAGCACATCCACGCGTTCGGTAGAGTCTTGGGTCTCATACAAACGCCGTATTTTTTAGATAGCTGTTATAGTTTTGCGCTGGTTCCCATTTGTTTGAGGTGTGGATTCTGTGTAACTTGCTGCCATGTCTCTGTCTTTTGCAGTAGATCGTTAATGATCACAGGTGCGTCGTTGTCGTGGTTACGAGCACTCACACGCTGCAGGATCTGTCTGTGACTCACAGCTGCTCCTTGTGACCTGATTAGTGGAGTCACATGACGCAGCTATGCTTTCTGTCAACAGACCAATATGATAAAGACACTAGCCCCCCCTCCCCCCTCCCCCCTCCACCCTGACCTCTACTTACTGTTAATCACTCTCAGTCAGTCAGTCAGTCTAATTCTCCTCCCCTCTCCCTCTCTTCCTCACCACCATTCCCTTCCTCACCCTCTCACCCTCCCTCCCTCTATCTACACCCCCCCACCCCACCCAATCCAATAGGTGCGCCGTTGCCGTGGTTACTCGTAAACACGCTGCAGTATCTCTGTGTGTGACTCACAGCTGCTCCAATGACGTGATTAGTGGAGTCACATGACGCAGCTATGCTTTCTGTCAACAGACCAATATGATAAAGACACTAGCCCCCCCTCCCCCCTCCCCCCTGACCTCTACTTACTGTTAATCACTCTCAGTCAGTCAGTCAGTCTAATTCTCCTCCCCTCTCCCTCTCTTCCTCACCACCATTCCCTTCCTCACCCTCTCACCCTCCCTCCCTCTATCTACACCCCCCCACCCCACCCAATGCAATAGGTGCGCCGTTGCCGTGGTTACTCGTAAACACGCTGCAGTATCTCTGTGTGTGACTCACAGCTGCTCCAATGACCTGATTAGTGGAGTCACATGACGCAGCTATGCTTTCTGTCAACAGACCAATATGATAAAGACACTCGCCCCCCCTCCCCCCTCCACCCTGACCTCTTCTTACTGTTAATCACTCAGTCAGTCAGTATGTCTGTCTATTTCTCCTCCTCTCTCTCTCCCTCTATCTCTTCCTCACCACCCCTCCCTTCCTCACCCTCTCACCCTCCCTCCCTCTATCTACACCCCCCCAACCCACCCAATCCAATAATTTCAAAATAAAAGCCACATGGAGGGAATTTTTACTGTAATGTTTGTGATGAGGCCTATTAATTAAAAACTTCTTAGTTTGAATAACAAACATTCTGTCTCCCACTACGAATATTACTCGTACTTCTAGTACTACAACTGATACTTCTACTACCATACTACTAGTATTTCTACTGCTATTAATACAACTACTACTAATGTTATTAAAAATACTACTATGGATAATAGTATCAGTATTCCAGCTGTTTCTACTGCTATTGATACAAAACCGACTTCTACTGCTAGTACTAATACCCAAATTACAACTAACATTACTACAAACAATTTTAAACCTCTTTTTATTCATCTCAGCTTTTGTTATTTCTGTACTTTTTAAAATTCATTTAAGCTCCTGCAACTTCTGTTTTGCAATATTTCACATTTATTTCAGCTGTTTTCATTTCTGCTTTTTCAGCAAATCTATTGAAATTCCTTTCAGCTTCTCCCATTTCTGTATTTTCAACTATTTCAAATTAATTTCAGCTTTTCTAATATCTTTTATTTCAGCAAATGTATTCAAATTCCCTTCAACTTTCTGTATTTTCAGCTATTTTTAATTATTCAGCAAATGTACTCAAATTCCCTTCAACTTTCTGTATTTTCAGCTATTTTTAAATATTCATCAAATGTATTCAAATTCCCTTCAACTTTCTGTATTTTCAGCTATTTTTAAATATTCAGTGCAGCTTTCAGCTTTTTGCATTCCAACGCATTTTCAGCAGGAAATGCCTTTTCTAGTTCAACTTATTGTTGAAATGCATTAACGATGCATTCCAAGTATTGTTCTTCGAATCTTTATTTCCGACTTATTATTGTTGGAATGCATTAACGATGCATTCCAAGTATTGTTCTTCGAATCTTTATTTCCGACTTATTATTGTTGGAATGCATTAACGATGCATTCCAAGTATTGTTCTTCGAATCTTTATTTCCGACTTATTATTATTCTATTTCTTCCGCGCGACCTTTCAACTCCTTCACATTTTCAGCTATTTAAACCGTTCAAATATTAAAATGTTCAGCTCCTTTCTGGCTTTAAGGCTATGACTTTTCAGCTTTCTACCACTTATGCTTGAATTTATATAAATCAATAATCATAAATATTTTAACATGGTTTTCCAATGGAAATTGTTTTCAAATCCTCCTTAAACTTCTTCAACTTTCAGACTTTTCAGCTTCCCCAATCTTTCAGCTACAGACACCATTTAAACTTTCAAATGTTGACACAAGTCTCAACTATTTTATGAAAAAAACTGCTTCTTGATATCTATTGTACTTTTTTCATAATCACTGATTATGTTTCACTAGTTCTTCGCTCCGTTTCTGACTTTTACATGAGTGTGTATTGCGTCTGCTAGAGTGGAGAGCTCGACGGCTAGAGTGTGGGGCATCGCAGGAATCTGGTTAAAAAAATATGGAACTTTTGTCCTTGCAGCCAAAGTATACACTCTAGAGGCTTCATTTCTTCAGATTAATGAGGGTATGGTTGTGCTGATTGGATTAATGTGTTCATGGAATCCCAGAGTTCTTTAGTTTTGGCGCAAGGTGTGTTTGAGTGACACAACCTCTGCCAAAAGCCCCATAGGCTCCAATACAAATCTGCCGACATATTTCTCACAAAAATCCACAAGGTACACGTTTTGTAAACGGCCATAGGAGCCGTATTTATTACCGGACAGACATAAAAACACATCCACGCGTTCGGTAGAGTCTTGGGTCTCATACAAACGCCGTACTTTTTAGATAGCTGTTATAGTTTTGCGCTGGTTCCCATTTGTTTGAGGTGTGGATTCTGTGTAACTTGCTGCCATGTCTCTGTCTTTTGCAGCAGCTCGTTAATGAGCACAGGTGCGCCGTTGTCGTGGTTACTCGCTCACACGCTGCAGGATCTGTCTGTGGCTCACAGCTGCTCCTATGACCTGATTAGTGGAGTCACATGACGCAGCTATGCTTTCTGTCAACAGACCAATATGATAAAGACACTGGCCCCCCCTCCCCCCTCCCCCCTCCACCCTGACCTCTGCTCACTGTTAATCACTCTCAGTCAGTATGTCTGTCTATTTCTCCTCCTCTCTCTCTCCCTCTATCTCTTCCTCACCACCCCTCCCTTCCTCACCCTCTCACCCTCCCTCCCTCTATCTACTCCCCCCCACCCCACCCAATCCAATAATTTCAAAATAAAAGCCCCATGGAGGGAATTTTTACTGTAATGTCTGTGATGAGGCCTATTAATTAAAAACTTTTAAGTGTGAATAACAAACATTCTGTCTCCCACTACGAATATTACTCGTACTTCTAGTACTACAACTGATACTTCTACTACCATACTACTAGTATTTCTACTGCTATTAATACTAAAACTACTACTAATGTTATTACAAATACTACTATGGCTAATAGTATTCCAGCTGTTTCTACTGCTATTGATACTAAACCTACTATTACTGCTCATACTGCTAGTACTACTAATACCACGATTATAACTAATACTACTACTAATATTACTACAAACAATTTTAAACAAATTTAAGCTCCTGCAACTTCTGTTTTTAGAAAATCTATTGAAATTCAGCTTCCCCACTTCCTGTATTTTCAGCAGTTCTTTAAAATAATTTCAGCTATTCTTATGCCTCTATCAACAGCAATTTTTTAATATTCATTTCTGTATTTTTTTGCAATATTTCAAATTTATTTCAGCTGTTTTCATTTCTGCTTTTTCAGCAAATCTATTGATTCCTTTCAGCTTCTCCCATTTCTGTATTTTCAGCAATTTCAAATTCATTTCAGCTTTTCAGCAAATGTATTCAAATTCCCTTCAACTTTCTGTATTTTCAGCTATTTTCAAATATTCAGTGCAGCTTTCAGCTTTTTGCATTCCAACGCATTTTCAGCAGGAAATGCCTTTTCTAGTTATTCTATTTCTTCCGCGCGACCTTTCAACTCCTTCACATTTTCAGCTATTTAAACCGTTCAAATATTAAAATGTTCAGCTCCTTTCTGGCTTTAAGGCTATGACTTTTCAGCTTTCTACCACTTATGCTTGAATTTATATAAATCAATAATCATAAATATTTTAACATGGTTTTCCAATGGAAATTGTTTTCAAATCCTCCTTAAACTTCTTCAACTTTCAGACTTTTCAGCTTCCCCAATCTTTCAGCTACAGACACCATTTAAACTTTCAAATGTTGACACAAGTCTCAACTATTTTATGAAAAAAACTGCTTCTTGATATCTATTGTACTTTTTTCATAATCACTGATTATGTTTCACTAGTTCTTCGCTCCGTTTCTGACTTTTACATGAGTGTGTATTGCGTCTGCTAGAGTGGAGAGCTCGACGGCTAGAGTGTGGGGCATCGCAGGAATCTGGTTAAAAAAATATGGAACTTTTGTCCTTGCAGCCAAAGTATACACTCTAGAGGCTTCATTTCTTCAGATTAATGAGGGTATGGTTGTGCTGATTGGATTAATGTGTTCATGGAATCCCAGAGTTCTTTAGTTTTGGCGCAAGGTGTGTTTGAGTGACACAACCTCTGCCAAAAGCCCCATAGGCTCCAATACAAATCTGCCGACATATTTCTCACAAAAATCCACAAGGTACACGTTTTGTAAACGGCCATAGGAGCCGTATTTATTACCGGACAGACATAAAAACACATCCACGCGTTCGGTAGAGTCTTGGGTCTCATACAAACGCCGTATTTTTTAGATAGCTGTTATAGTTTTGCGCTGGTTCCCATTTGTTTGAGGTGTGGATTCTGTGTAACTTGCTGCCATGTCTCTGTCTTTTGCAGCCGCTCGTTAATGATCACAGGTGCGCCGTTGTCGTGGTTACGAGCACTCACACGCTGCAGGATCTGTCTGTGACTCACAGCTGCTCCTATGACCTGATTAGGGGAGTCACATGACGCAGCTATGCTTTCTGTCAACAGACCAATATAATAAAGACACTGGCCCCCCCTCCCCCCTCCACCCTGACCTCTGCTCACTGTTAATCACTCTCAGTCAGTATGTCTGTCTATTTCTCCTCCTCTCTCTCTCTCCCTCTATCTCTTCCTCACCACCCCTCCCTTCCTCACCCTCTCACCCTCCCTCCCTCTATCTACTCCCCCCCACCCCACCCAATCCAATAATTTCAAAATAAAAGCCCCATGGAGGGAATTTTTACTGTAATGTCTGTGATGAGGCCTATTAATTAAAAACTTTTAAGTGTGAATAACAAACATTCTGTCTCCCACTACGAATATTACTCGTACTTCTAGTACTACAACTGATACTTCTACTACCATACTACTAGTATTTCTACTGCTATTGATACTACAACTACTACTAATGTTATTACAAATACTACTATGGCTAATAGTATTCCAGCTGTTTCTACTGCTATTGATACTAAACCTACTATTACTGCTTATACTGCTAGTACTACTAATACCACAATTATAACTAATACTACTACTATTATTACTACAAACAATTTTAAACAAATTTAAGCTCCTGCAACTTCTGTTTTTAGAAAATCTATTGAAATTCAGCTTCCCCACTTCCTGTATTTTCAGCAGTTCTTTAAAATAATTTCAGCTATTCTTATGCCTCTATCAACAGCAATTTTTTAATTTTCATTTCTGTATTTTTTTGCAATATTTCAAATTTATTTCAGCTGTTTTCATTTCTGCTTTTTCAGCAAATCTATTGAAATTCCTTTCAGCTTCTCCCATTTCTGTATTTTCAGCAATTTCAAATTCATTTCAGCTTTTCTAATATCTATAATTTCAGCAAATGTATTCAAATTCCCTTCAACTTTCTGTATTTTCAGCTATTTTAAAAAGTTCATTTCAGCTTTCAGCTTTTTGCATTCCAACGCATTTTCAGCAGGAAATGCATTTTCTAGTTATTATTCTATTTCTTCCGCGCGACCTTTCAACTCCTTCACATTTTCAGCTATTTAAACCGTTCAAATATTAAAATGTTCAGCTCCTTTCTGGCTTTAAGGCTATGACTTTTCAGCTTTCTACCACTTATGCTTGAATTTATATAAATCAATAATCATAAATATTTTAACATGGTTTTCCAATGGAAATTGTTTTCAAATCCTCCTTAAACTTCTTCAACTTTCAGACTTTTCAGCTTCCCCAATCTTTCAGCTACAGACACCATTTAAACTTTCAAATGTTGACACAAGTCTCAACTATTTTATGAAAAAAACTGCTTCTTGATATCTATTGTACTTTTTTCATAATCACTGATTATGTTTCACTTGTTCTTCGCTCCGTTTCTGACTTTTACATGAGTGTGTATTGCGTCTGCTAGAGTGGAGAGCTCGAGGCTAGAGTGTGGGGCATCGCAGGAATCTGGTTAAAAAAATATGGAACTTTTGTCCTTGCAGCCAAAGTATACACTCTAGAGGCTTCATTTCTTCAGATTAATGAGGGTATGGTTGTGCTGATTGGATTAATGTGTTCATGGAATCCCAGAGTTCTTTAGTTTTGGCGCAAGGTGTGTTTGAGTGACACAACCTCTGCCAAAAGCCCCATAGGCTCCAATACAAATCTGCCGACATATTTCTCACAAAAATCCACAAGGTACACGTTTTGTCAACGGCCATAGGAGCCGTATTTATTACCGGACAGACATAAAAACACATCCACGCGTTCGGTAGAGTCTTGGGTCTCATACAAACGCCGTATTTTTTAGATAGCTGTTATAGTTTTGCGCTGGTTCCCATTTGTTTGAGGTGTGGATTCTGTGTAACTTGCTGCCATGTCTCTGTCTTTTGCAGCAGCTCGTTAATGAGCACAGGTGCGCCGTTGTCGTGGTTACGAGCACTCACACGCTGCAGGATCTGTCTGTGGCTCACAGCTGCTCCTTGTGACCTGATTAGTGGAGTCACATGACGCAGCTATGCTTTCTGTCAACAGACCAATATGATAAAGACACTAGCCCCCCCTCCCCCCTCCACCCTGACCTCTGCTCACTGTTAATCACTCTCAGTCAGTATGTCTGTCTATTTCTCCTCCTCTCTCTCTCCCTCTATCTCTTCCTCACCACCCCTCCCTTCCTCACCCTCTCACCCTCCCTCCCTCTATCTACTCCCCCCCACCCCACCCAATCCAATAATTTCAAAATAAAAGCCCCATGGAGGGAATTTTTACTGTAATGTCTGTGATGAGGCCTATTAATTAAAAACTTTTAAGTGTGAATAACAAACATTCTGTCTCCCAATACGAATATTACTCGTACTTCTAGTACTACAACTGATACTTCTACTACCATACTACTAGTATTTCTACTGCTATTAATACTAAGACTACTACTAATGTTATTACAAATACTACTATGGCTAATAGTATTCCAGCTGTTTCTACTGCTATTGATACTAAACCTACTATTACTGCTTATACTGCTACTAATACCACGATTATAACTAATACTACTACTAATATTACTACAAACAATTTTAAACAAATTTAAGCTCCTGCAACTTCTGTTTTTAGAAAATCTATTGAAATTCAGCTTCCCCACTTCCTGTATTTTCAGCAGTTCTTTAAAATAATTTCAGCTATTCTTATGCCTCTATCAACAGCAATTTTTTAATATTCATTTCTGTATTTTTTTGCAATATTTCAAATTTATTTCAGCTGTTTTCATTTCTGCTTTTTCAGCAAATCTATTGAAATTCCTTTCAGCTTCTCCCATTTCTGTATTTTCAGCAATTTCAAATTCATTTCAGCTTTTCTAATATCTATAATTTCAGCAAATGTATTCAAATTCCCTTCAACTTTCTGTATTTTCAGCTATTTTAAAAAGTTCATTTCAGCTTTCAGCTTTTTGCATTCCAACGCATTTTCAGCAGGAAATGCATTTTCTAGTTATTATTATTATTATATTTCTTCCGCGCCCCCTTTCAACTGCTTCCCATTTTCAGCTATTTAAACCGTTCAAATTTTAAAATATTCAGCTTCTTTCTGGCTTGAGGGCTATGTATGTTCAGCTTTCTAGCTCTTAAGCTTGAATTTATATAAATCAATAATCATTAATATTTTAACATGGTTTTCAAATGGAGTTTGCTTTTCAAATCCTCTTCAACTTCTTCAACTTTCAGATTTTTCAGCTTCGCTAATCTTTCAGCTACAGACACCATTTCAACTCTCAAATGTTCACACAAGTCTCAACTATTTTATGAAAAAAACTGCTTCTTGATATCTATTGTACTTTTTTCATAATCACTGATTATGTTTCACTAGTTTTTCGCTCCGTTTCTGACTTTTACATGAGTGTGTATTGCGTCTGCTAGAGTGGAGAGCTCGAGGCTAGAGTGTGGGGCAGCGCAGAAATCTGGTTAAAAAAGTATGGAACTTTTGTCCTTGCAGCCAAAGTATACACTCTAGAGGCTTCATTTCTTCAGATTAATGAGGGTATGGTTGTGCTGATTGGATTAATGTGTTCATGGAATCCCAGAGTTCTTTAGTTTTGGCGCAAGGTGTGTTTGAGTGACACAACCTCTGCCAAAAGCCCCATAGGCTCCAATACAAATCTGCCGACATATTTCTCACAAAAATCCACAAGGTACACGTTTTGTAAACGGCCATAGGAGCCGTATTTATTACCGGACAGACATAAAAACACATCCACGCGTTCGGTAGAGTCTTGGGTCTCATACAAACGCCGTATTTTTTAGATAGCTGTTATAGTTTTGCGCTGGTTCCCATTTGTTTGAGGTGTGGATTCTGTGTAACTTGCTGCCATGTCTCTGTCTTTTGCAGTAGATCGTTAATGATCACAGGTGCGTCGTTGTCGTGGTTACGAGCACTCACATGCTGCAGGATCTGTCTGTGACTCACAGCTGCTCCTTGTGACCTGATTAGTGGAGTCACATGACGCAGCTATGCTTTCTGTCAACAGACCAATATGATAAAGACACTAGCCCCCCCTCCCCCCTGACCTCTACTTACTGTTAATCACTCTCAGTCAGTCAGTCAGTCTAATTCTCCTCCCCTCTCCCTCTCTTCCTCACCACCATTCCCTTCCTCACCCTCTCACCCTCCCTCCCTCTATCTACACCCCCCCACCCCACCCAATCCAATAGGTGCGCCGTTGCCGTGGTTACTCGTAAACACGCTGCAGTATCTCTGTGTGTGACTCACAGCTGCTCCAATGACGTGATTAGTGGAGTCACATGACGCAGCTATGCTTTCTGTCAACAGACCAATATGATAAAGACACTAGCCCCCCCTCCCCCCTGACCTCTACTTACTGTTAATCACTCTCAGTCAGTCTAATTCTCCTCCCCTCTCCCTCTCTTCCTCACCACCATTCCCTTCCTCACCCTCTCACCCTCCCTCCCTCTATCTACACCCCCCCACCCCACCCAATGCAATAGGTGCGCCGTTGCCGTGGTTACTCGTAAACACGCTGCAGTATCTCTGTGTGTGACTCACAGCTGCTCCAATGACCTGATTAGTGGAGTCACATGACGCAGCTATGCTTTCTGTCAACAGACCAATATGATAAAGACACTCGCCCCCCCTCCCCCCTCCACCCTGACCTCTTCTCACTGTTAATCACTCAGTCAGTCAGTATGTCTGTCTATTTCTCCTCCTCTCTCTCTCCCTCTATCTCTTCCTCACCACCCCTCCCTTCCTCACCCTCTCACCCTCCCTCCCTCTATCTACACCCCCCCAACCCACCCAATCCAATAATTTCAAAATAAAAGCCACATGGAGGGAATTTTTACTGTAATGTTTGTGATGAGGCCTATTAATTAAAAACTTCTTAGTTTGATAACAAACATTCTGTCTCCCACTACGAATATTACTCGTACTTCTAGTACTACAACTGATACTTCTACTACCATACTACTAGTATTTCTACTGCTATTAATACTACAACTACTACTAATGTTATTACAAATACGACTATGGCTAATAGTATTACAGCTGTTTCTACTGCTATTGATACTAAACCTACTATTACTGCTTATACTGCTAGTACTACTAATACCACAATTATAACTAATACTACTACTAATATTACTACAAACAATTTAAAACAAATTTAAGCTCCTGCAACTTCTGTTTTTAGAAAATCTATTGAAATTCAGCTTCCCCACTTCCTGTATTTTCAGCAGTTCTTTAAAATAATTTCAGCTATTCTTATGCCTCTATCAACAGCAATTTTTTAATATTCATTTCTGTATTTTTTTTGCAATATTTCAAATTTATTTCAGCTGTTTTCATTTCTGCTTTTTCAGCAAATCTATTGAAATTCCTTTCAGCTTCTCCCATTTCTGTATTTTCAGCAATTTCAAATTCATTTCAGCTTTTCAGCAAATGTATTCAAATTCCCTTCAACTTTCTGTATTTTCAGCTATTTTTAAATATTCAGTGCAGCTTTCAGCTTTTTGCATTCCAACGCATTTTCAGCAGGAAATGCCTTTTCTAGTTGTTGGAATGCATTAACGATGCATTCCAAGTATTGTTCTTCGAATCTTTATTCTTCAGCTTCTTCTTCTATTTCTTCCGCGGCACCTTTCAACTCCTTCACACTTTCAGCTATTAAAACCGTTCAAATATTAAAATGTTCAGCTCCTTTCTGGCTTGAGGGCTATGACTTTTCAGCTTTCTACCTCTTAAGCTTGAATTTATATAAATCAATAATCATTAATATTTTAACATGGTTTTCAAATGGAGTTTGTATTCAAATCCTCCTTAAACTTCTTCAACTTTCAGATTTTTCAGCTCCGACAATCTTTAAGCTACAGACACCATTTAAACTTTCAAATGTTGACACAGGTCTAAACTATTTTATGAAAAAAACTGCTTGTGGATATATATTGTACTTTTTTCATAATCACTGATTATGTTTCACTAGTTCTTCGCTCCGTTTCTGACTTTTACATGAGTGTGTATTGCGTCTGCTAGAGGCGGGACCTCGCAGGCTAGAGGCTGAAGCAGCGCAGAAATCTGGTTAAAAAAGTATGGAACTTCTGTCCTTGCAGCCAAAGTATACACTCTAGAGGCTTCATTTCTTCAGATTAATGAGGGTATGGTTGTGCTGATTGGATTAATGTGTTCATGGAATCCCAGAGTTTTTTAGTTTTGGCGCAAGGAGTGTTTGAGTGACACAACCTCTGCCAAAAGCCCCATAGGCTCCAATACAAATCTGCCGACATATTTCTCACAAAAATCCACAAGGTACACGTTCTGTCAACGGCCATAGGAGCCGTATTCATTACCGGACAGACATAAAAACACATCCACGCGTTCGGTAGAGTCTTGGGTCTCATACAAACGCCGTATTTTTTAGATAGCTGTTATAGTTTTGCGCTGGTTCTCATTTGTTTGAGGTGTGGATTCTGTGTAACTCGCTGTCCTGTGTCTGCACTTTTGCAGCCGCACAGGTGCGCCGTTGTCGTGGTTACGAGCACTCACACGCTGCAGGATCTGTCTGTGGCTCACAGCTGCTCCTTGTGACCTGATTAGTGGAGTCACATGACGCAGCTATGCTTTCTGTCAACAGACCAATATGATAAAGACACTCGCCCCCCCTCCCCCCTCCACCCTGACCTCTGCTTACTGTTAATCACTCAGTCAGTCAGTCTGTCTAATTCTCCTCTCTCTCTCTCCCTCTATCTCTTCCTCACCACCATTCCCTTCCTCACCCTCTCACCCTCCCTCCCTCTATCTACACCCCCCCACCCCACCCAATCCAATAGGTGCGCCGTTGCCGTGGTTACTCGTAAACACGCTGCAGTATCTCTGTGTGTGACTCACAGCTGCTCCAATGACGTGATTAGTGGAGTCACATGACGCAGCTATGCTTTCTGTCAACAGACCAATATGATAAAGACACTCGCCCCCCCTCCCCCCTCCACCCTGACCTCTTCTCACTGTTAATCACTCAGTCAGTCAGTATGTCTGTCTATTTCTCCTCCTCTCTCTCTCCCTCTATCTCTTCCTCACCACCCCTCCCTTCCTCACCCTCTCACCCTCCCTCCCTCTATCTACACCCCCCCAACCCACCCAATCCAATCATTTCAAAATAAAAGCCACATGGAGGGAATTTTTACTGTAATGTTTGTGATGAGGCCTATTAATTAAAAACTTCTTAGTTTGAATAACAAACATTCTGTCTCCCACTACGAATATTACTCGTACTTCTAGTACTACAACTGATACTTCTACTACCATACTACTAGTATTTCTACTGCTATTAATACTACAACTACTACTAATGTTATTACAAATACGACTATGGCTAATAGTATTACAGCTGTTTCTACTGCTATTGATACTAAACCTACTATTACTGCTAGTACTACTAATACCACAATTATAACTAATACTACTACTAATATTACTACAAACAATTTTAAACAAATTTAAGCTCCTGCAACTTCTGTTTTTAGAAAATCTATTGAAATTCAGCTTCCCCACTTCCTGTATTTTCAGCAGTTCTTTAAAATAATTTCAGCTATTCTTATGCCTCTATCAACAGCAATTTTTCACTATTCATTTCTGTATTTTTTTGCAATATTTCAAATTTATTTCAGCTGTTTTCATTTCTGCTTTTTCAGCAAATCTATTGAAATTCCTTTCAGCTTCTCCCATTTCTGTATTTTCAGCAATTTCAAATTCATTTCAGCTTTTCTAATATCTATAATTTCAGCAAATGTATTCAAATTCCCTTCAACTTTCTGTATTTTCAGCTATTTTAAAAAGTTCATTTCAGCTTTCAGCTTTTTGCATTCCAACGCATTTTCAGCAGGAAATGCATTTTCTAGTTTCTTCATCTTCATCTTCTATTTCTTCCGCGCCACCTTTCAACTCCTTCACACTTTCAGCTATTAAAACCGTTCAAATATTAAAATGTTCAGCTCCTTTCTGGCTTGAGGGCTATGACTTTACAGCTTTCTACCTCTTAAGCTTGAATTTATATAAATCAATAATCGTTAATATTTTAACATGGTTTTCAAATGGAGTTTGCTTTTCAAATCCTCTTCAACTTCTTCAACTTTCAGATTTTTCAGCTTCGCCAATCTTTCAGCTACAGACACCATTTCAACTCTCAAATGTTCACACAAGTCTCAACTATTTTATGAAAAAAACTGCTTCTTGATATCTATTGTACTTTTTTCATAATCACTGATTATGTTTCACTAGTTTTTCGCTCCGTTTCTGACTTTTACATGAGTGTGTATTGCGTCTGCTAGAGTGGAGAGCTCGCGGGCTAGAGGCTGAAGCAGCGCAGAAATCTGGTTAAAAAAGTATGGAACTTCTGTCCTTGCAGCCAAAGTATACACTCTAGAGGCTTCATTTCTTCAGATTAATGAGGGTATGGTTGTGCTGATTGGATTAATGTGTTTATGGAATCCCAGAGTTTTTTAGTTTTGGCGCAAGGAGTGTTTGAGTGACACAACCTCTGCCAAAAGCCCCATAGGCTCCAATACAAATCTGCCGACATATTTCTCACAAAAATCCACAAGGTACACGTTTTGTAAACGGCCATAGGAGCCGTATTTATTACCGGACAGACATAAAAAGCACATCCACGCGTTCGGTAGAGTCTTGGGTCTCATACAAACGCCGTATTTTTTAGATAGCTGTTATAGTTTTGCGCTGGTTCTCATTTGTGTGAGGTGTGGATTCTGTGTAACTCGCTGCCATGTCTCTGTCTTTTGCAGCAGATCGTTAATGATCACAGGTGCGCCGTTGTCGTGGTTACGAGCACTCACACGCTGCAGGATCTGTCTGTGGCTCACAGCTGCTCGCTCCTATGACCTGATTAGTGGAGTCACATGACGCAGCTATGCTTTCTGTCAACAGACCAATATGATAAAGACACTCGCCCCCCCTCCCCCCTCCACCCTGACCTCTACTTACTGTTAATCACTCTCAGTCAGTCAGTCAGTCTAATTCTCCTCCCCTGTCCCTCTCTTCCTCACCACCATTCCCTTCCTCACCCTCTCACCCTCCCTCCCTCTATCTACTCCCCCCCACCCCACCCAATCCAATAATTTCAAAATAAAAGCCCCATGGAGGGAATTTTTACTGTAATGTCTGTGATGAGGCCTATTAATTAAAAACTTTTAAGTGTGAATAACAAACATTCTGTCTCCCACTACGAATATTACTCGTACTTCTAGTACTACAACTGATACTTCTACTACCATACTACTAGTATTTCTACTGCTATTAATACTACAACTACTACTAATGTTATTACAAATACGACTATGGCTAATAGTATTCCAGCTGTTTCTACTGCTATTGATACTAAACCTACTATTACTGCTAGTACTACTAATACCACAATTATAACTAATACTACTACTAATATTACTACAAACAATTTTAAACAAATTTAAGCTCCTGCAACTTCTGTTTTTAGAAAATCTATTGAAATTCAGCTTCCCCACTTCCTGTATTTTCAGCAGTTCTTTAAAATAATTTCAGCTATTCTTATGCCTCTATCAACAGCAATTTTTTAATATTCATTTCTGTATTTTTTTGCAATATTTCAAATTTATTTCAGCTGTTTTCATTTCTGCTTTTTCAGCAAATCTATTGATTCCTTTCAGCTTCTCCCATTTCTGTATTTTCAGCAATTTCAAATTCATTTCAGCTTTTCAGCAAATGTATTCAAATTCCCTTCAACTTTCTGTATTTTCAGCTATTTTCAAATATTCAGTGCAGCTTTCAGCTTTTTGCATTCCAACGCATTTTCAGCAGGAAATGCCTTTTCTAGTTCTTCTATTTCTTCCGTGGCACCTTTCAACTCCTTCACACTTTCAGCTATTAAAATCCTTCAAATATTAAAATGTTCAGCTTCTTTCCGGCTTCCGGGCTATGACTTTTCAGCTTTCTACCTCTTAAGCTTGAATTTATATAAATCAATAATCATTAATATTTTAACATGGTTTTCAAATGGAGTTTGTTTTCAAATCCTCCTTAAACTTCTTCAACTTCTTCAACTTTCAGATATTTCAGCTCCGCCAATCTTTCAGCTACAGACACCATTTAAACTTTCAAATGTTGACACAGGTCTCAACTATTTTATGAAAAAAACTGCTTGTGGATATCTATTGTACTTTTTTCATAATCACTGATTATGTTTCACTAGTTCTTCGCTCCGTTTCTGACTTTTACATGAGTGTGTATTGCGTCTGCTAGAGGGGGACCTCGCGGGCTAGAGTGTGGGGCAGCGCAGAAATCTGGTTAAAAAAGTATGGAACTTCTGTCCTTGCAGCCAAAGTATACACTCTAGAGGCTTAATTTCTTCAGATTAATGAGGGTATGGTTGTGCTGATTGGATTAATGTGTTCATGGAATCCCAGAGTTTTTTAGTTTTGGCGCAAGGAGTGTTTGAGTGACACAACCTCTGCCAAAAGCCCCATAGGCTCCAATACAAATCTGCCGACATATTTCTCACAAAAATCCACAAGGTACACGTTTTGTAAACGGCCATAGGAGCCGTATTTATTACCGGACAGACATAAAAAGCACATCCACGCGTTCGGTAGAGTCTTGGGTCTCATACAAACGCCGTATTTTTTAGATAGCTGTTATAGTTTTTCGCTGGTTCCCATTTGTCTGAGGTGTGGATTCTGTGTAACTTGCTGTTCTGTGTCTGCCCTCTTGCAGCCGCACAGGTGCGGCGTTGTCGTGGTTACGAGCACTCACACGCTGCAGGATCTGTCTGTGACTCACAGCTGCTCCTTGTGACCTGATTAGTGGAGTCACATGACGCAGCTATGCTTTCTGTCAACAGACCAATATGATAAAGACACTCGCCCCCCCTCCCCCCTCCACCCTGACCTCTGCTCACTGTTAATCACTCTCAGTCAGTATGTCTGTCTATTTCTCCTCTCTCTCTCTCTCCCTCTATCTCTTCCTCACCACCCCTCCCTTCCTCACCCTCTCACCCTCCCTCCCTCTATCTACACCCCCCCACCCCACCCAATCCAATAATTTCAAAATAAAAGCCCCATGGAGGGAATTTTTACTGTAATGTTTGTGATGAGGCCTATTAATTAAAAACTTCTTAGTTTGAATAACAAACATTCTGTCTCCCAACCCCCCCTCACCCAATTCCATCATTACAAACTAAAAGCCTCAATGATTATCTGTACCTTAACCATGAAGTGGTTTCGTTGAAATACGCATTGCTCTTTCAAATACTACTATAACCACTACGAATATTACTAGTACTTCTAGTAGAACTACAACTGATACTTCTACTACCATACTACTAGTATTTCTACTGCTATTAATACAACTACTACTAATGTTATTAAAAATACTACTATGGCTAATAGTATCAGTATTCCAGCTGTTTCTACTGCTATTGATACTAAACCGACTTCTACTGCTAGTACTAATACCCAAATTACAACTAACATTACTACAAACAATTTTAAACCTCTTTTTATTCATCTCAGCTTTTGTTATTTCTGTACTTTTTAAAATTCATTTAAGCTCCTGCAACTTCTGTTTTGCAATATTTCACATTTATTTCAGCTGTTTTCATTTCTGCTTTTTCAGCAAATCTATTGAAATTCCTTTCAGCTTCTCCCATTTCTGTATTTTCAACTATTTCAAATTAATTTCAGCTTTTCTAATATCTTTTATTTCAGCAAATGTATTCAAATTCCCTTCAACTTTCTGTATTTTCAGCTATTTTCAAATATTCAGCAAATGTACTCAAATTCCCTTCAACTTTCTGTATTTTCAGCTATTTTTAAATATTCAGCAAATGTATTCAAATTCCCTTCAACTTTCTGTATTTTCAGCTATTTTTAAATATTCAGTGCAGCTTTCAGCTTTTTGCATTCCAACGCATTTTCAGCAGGAAATGCTTTTTCTAGTTTTTTTTAATTTCCGTCTGATTGGTGGTTTCTTTTCCCCCCCAGATCATCATGGCCATCTTGGTGTCATGGCTTCTGTGTTTCATTTTCACCGTGACTAACGTTTTCCCGCCGGAGGTGGGCAAGTATGGCTACTACGCCCGCACTGACGCACGTCAAGGAATCGTCGCGGCGGCACCCTGGTTCAAGGTCCCATATCCCTGTGAGTGTGTCTCGGGGGAGGACGGGGGGGGCTTATGCCTGCTCGCCATAAACTGGTGGGCGCTTGATGTGTGGCGCGGTTACGGTTACACTGGTCAGGTAGTGAGGAATAATGAGCTGTGTGATTGTTTATCATTCACGTAATCCCACCCTCCAAGTAACAGTACGAAAATAGAAATGCACAAAGAGCGATTCTTTTTTATAGGAAGAGGTAAAAAAACCGACTAATTTAGAGATTAAACGTACAAACTCCATCAATCCATTTCGCGGCCCTTCTCCCTCTGACCGGCTCTGCTTTTCACATCAACAGTCCAGTGGGGGTTTCCAACGGTGACGGCTGCAGGTGTGATCGGCATGATGAGCGCCGTGGTGGCCAGCATCATCGAATCCATCGGGGATTACTACGCCTGCGCGCGTCTCGCCTGCGCGCCGCCGCCTCCGATCCACGCCATCAATCGGTAACTCTTCAGTTTGGCTCTTCTCCTTCTTTCCGAAACTTCGGTTTGGAACTAACTTTCTTTTAGATCATTTAATGAGCTTTTTTTTCCTGTTTACTCTGTAGGGGAATATTTGTAGAGGGTATTTCCTGTGTGCTGGATGGTCTTTTTGGGACAGGAAATGGCTCCACCTCCTCCAGTCCAAATATAGGCGTCATGGGGATCACTAAGGTAACGCACAGCTGCACTCAATTACATTTGATTTTTCATCCTGTCATATTTTTATTATGTTCTGTAATTCGCTTGGCTTCTGTCTTCTTCTGGCTAATTTTGGCAGCTATTTTTGATTTAGTCGACGAAAACTATTTTTTGTCATTTTAATCCTTCTTAGTTTTAGTCTAGTTTTCGTCAATGAAAACTAATTTAGTCTAGTTTTAGTCACGCGCCTCTATGTTGCTTAGTAACGAACGTACGGTGGCCGAGGCGGTTTAACAGCGTTCTCATGATGTGGCGTGTGAACTATAGGTGAAATGCGTGTCAATGCGTGAGGCTTCAGAACCTGCAATGACTTTATTATGTTAGACGTGTTTGGAGAAGCGTGTAACGGGCCGTCTCATCCAGCCGAGGAAACGCTGCCTGCCGTCGCCAGAAAACAGAACAAAAAGGTCCGCATGGATCTCTGCTGGCCGACAGTCTGCTGAACAGCCCCGAGCTGTTGAACGGGTCTTAACCTCCACGCACATCTGTCTCTGAAGTACCGCGGCTTCAGCCTGCTAACGGTCAGCTGCACTGAGACCACTGAGCTAAACTAAGGAAAATAGTCGGCGCGGTCTGTAGTCGGTGCTCTCGGAACAGAGAGTGCTGGTTTTGTGATGATCTCATCACACTTCAATAACCGTTGTTACACTACAATAAACTATATAGAGATATAGAATCACTCCCGCCAAAGTGGCCAGTGAGAGAGAGACTCTTTACTCGCCACAGCCGAATTCCACCCGGATTTGGCGAGTCGGTGGATGCTGATGTCAAGCCCTGACTAAGTTTCCATTTAAGTGTTACTAAAATTGAAATTAAAAAATGTATTGTGACTTTGTCAACCACCATCTCGTTAACGAAAGTTAGAATAGATTTAGTCATAGTTTTATTTTCAAAGATCCGTTTTCGTCACGTTTAAGTCGTCTTAGTCATGGGAAAAAGGTCCTTAACAAACATTTTTCGTCATAGTTTTTGTCGACGAAATAAACACTGCTTCTGTTGCCAAATGTGCAGAAGTGGTCTACCCATTCTGTTGTATGAACAAATTATGAAACCAAATGTGTATCGCTCGCCCTGACTGGCTCGCTGTGGCTCCCTCTGATCTCCAGGTGGGCAGCCGACGTGTGATCCAGTACGGAGCCGCCATGATGCTGCTGCTGGGGCTCGTGGGTAAATTCAGCGCCCTGTTTGCCTCCCTGCCCGACCCTGTGCTGGGAGCTCTGTTCTGCACCCTGTTTGGTATGATCACCGCGGTGGGACTCTCCAACCTGCAGTTCGTCGACCTCAACTCCTCCAGGAACCTCTTTGTTCTGGGTTTCTCCATCTTCTTCGGGCTGATGCTGCCGAGTTACCTCAAACAGAACCCCCTGGTCACAGGTGAGTGGAGGCATCTACCTCAGGAATGATTCATGGAATGTGGACAAGATTCTCTGTCCTTGCATTGACCTTTTTTAATTGTATTCCTTTTGTACTGCACAACAAACATTAGTGCGATTAGACTCTAGTAACTCATCCACTTGTTGAGAAGCTGCATTTTAAAGAGACACTTATATGACTTTTGTTCCACCTGCATGATGTTTGTCATTAAGTAAAGTGTCATTTTACTTTTCATACACTTTCGTATGAAAATGGACGTGTTCAGGGTTTTCTCTGTGGTAATTGGACTCTACTTTCATTGTAGCAAATAAACCTTCACTAATTCAGTCGCTAAAAACCCCTTTTGGGGGAATTGATCCGAAATGAGGTCCGGTAGAGATTCACAGTGTTATTCTTCAGTTCCTGAAACGATGCTAACTGAGCCATAACAAAGTCTGTTACTCAGCCGCTGTCTTTCTCTCTCAGGCGTAGTCGAGGTTGACCAGGTGTTGAACGTGCTCCTCACCACTGCCATGTTCGTCGGAGGCTCCGTGGCCTTCGTTTTGGACAATACTATCCCTGGTAAGGTGTTCCATCCACTCTCCTTTACGGGTGTCAATCTGACGATTTAAAAAGGAGTTCAACCTAAAGATGATCGTACTTTCTGCATCACGGTGATCTAGATAACAATTTAGCGGTAGTTTAGAGTGGAAAATCTATAATATTCACAACCTGTTTCAAAACTGTGGTCGATCGGTCTTCCTCGTCTCCACAGGCACCCTCGAGGAGCGAGGCGTCAAGAAGCTGAAACGCGGCGCCGGCCTCAGCGCCGCAGAGCTTGAGGGGATGAGATCCTACGACCTGCCGTTCGCAATGGACTTCATCCGCAGACACCAGTTCTTCAAGTACATCCCCATCAGCCCCACCTTCCAAGGCTACCAGTGGGGGCGGATGAAGGAGGCTTGCAGGAGGAGGCCGGGACATGGGGATGCGGCAAAGGGGGGTGGAGGAGCGGGAGCGGAGGGAGGAGGAGGAGTAGCAGCAGCAGCAGCAGCAGGAGCGGGGGAGAGTCGGGTATAGCAGATGTTCAATGTGGGTGAATCAGGGGAGCAAGGGATGGTGCACTAAGGTTAAAGGATGGAGGAGTGGCGGACAGAAGCGGTGCAGGATTTGGGACTGTGGAAGAAGATGTGGTGCACCGACGTGCCTCCCTCCCCCTCACCTCCCCAACTATGTCAGTATTTTTTTACCTGAGCTTGTGTGTCCTTCTTTTCCCAAATTCCCACTATGCTATTTGAAGCATGCTATAGCCAGTCACAGCATGCTCTAAAAGACGGCAGCATGTGCAGGTTAGTTGGTGTGTGTGTGTGTTTGTGTTTGCAGCGGGTTGGTGCATTAATCTACGTCCACTTTAATCAAGGAGGAGACTGATGGACGTATTCTGCCCAATTTCTGTAAAAGTTTGTCTCTCTTTATGCTAGTTGTGACCATACAATCAAGGATTATGCAAAATGTCTGCAGCAGACCGTTTGCCACTAGACTCGTTATGCATCCACATTGGAGACAGACACACACGCAAACACACCAACAGCCTCACCAGAACCAGCTTGAGAGCCACAATGCACGTCTGGAGGGGGGGGGGGGTCCATCATGCACATAGATGGAAGGGGTTTGTCAGGTAACCGTCACCATGCAAAGTAATTTGTCATATTTCTTTTATTTTCATTTTTTTTCTGCCTGTTTATTTCAAAAGCACAATGTTACTCTGAAGCTCGTCTCCCTCCTCACCTCCCTTCCCTCGGAAACTCCTCAGAGACCCGTTTAGCAGCAGATCACATTCACTCATGGCGGTAAAGAAACTAAAGAAGCCCGTTTTTCTCTCTTCTCCTCAACAAGATCTCCAATGTCACAAACCAGTTAACAGCTCTTTGAGCATCGGTTACTTACGAGACTTTTACTGGACACCGTTCTCATTTTTCTGTCGAATGGAACTAAATCATCATTTATTTATTTTCAATTACCTTTCATTTGCTTATTTCGCATCTCCTCCAAGTGAAACCGCTCCGTGGCGAGGTCTACCCAGCATGCCGTTTGGCGTGGAGAAAATCACAGCGCAGACGGAGACTCCTCCCACTGTGGCTCGTCGTCTGGTGGCAGCACGGTGCTCCTCTGTGGATCTTCACTTGTGCTCTGCAGCGTGTGTTCGGAGGGACTTGTACAGATTAAAAACCACCATCCAAACTGGCTCCATCCGTCCGCTCGGGCCGGCAGAAGTCAAGGTGGTGGCTTTTGTTTGGAGGTGGAGGTGTTTGAATGTAATTGGAAGGGTGGTTATTTAGTTCATAGCTCCCTGGCAAAGCAGATGTCATGAAGCATTCCTCGCTTATTAAACGAGGTTTATTAATTCCTTACATTCCTCTAATATCTGACGTTAGACAACTGCTGATGTCCGTGTCTGTTGCAGCTCCTTTTAATTTGAACGCTCTATGTGGCCCTCGTGCTTTTCAATAGAAAACCGCTTTTTAAAAAAACACCATAAATGAAAACTTTAACTGAAAAGGAGCATGATGAGAAAAATGGAAACTACTAGTTTTTTTAGCAAGTACAGATTTTTGCTAAACCAAAATGTTGAAGTTGTAATGTCCTCTTATGTGTCACCTAAAACCCAAAAGCATTTATGTCACTATTAAGACATTTAAAAAAAATGTAATCTCATCCCAAATTGACTCACTTTTTATCTCTTGTTAAAGCTATTTATTTATTTATGACCAGACGATTAGTGGTTGCTTGCAGGGCCTGTGTGTCTGTCTTGTTGAAAGTATATTTATTAGTTTACTCGCTCATATAAAGATCCGTGTCAGGATGACAGCGGAGCACGCTAAGCCTCGGCCGGTGCTGCTAGACACTAGTTTCTTATGGGAGCTTCGGTTTCATTCCATTTCTCTCATTTGTTTATTGTAAACAACAGAAAATCACTGAAAAAAAACAATGTCGGGAACCGAATAGTTTTGACAAAGTTCACTATCAGGGCCTTCTTACTACAAGTACTGTTTGCACATGTAACTGTGCAAAGAACGGAACCCGACATGTCACTCGAGAGCTTATTCAGATGTTTATTCTATGAACGTAGTCTTGTTCGACGGAAGTGATTCCGACTAGACGTTCTTTGGGCCTTCCTCTGCGGCGGCCCCGTTTATGACCTCAGTCACCCAATGCAAGCGTTGGTTCTTTTTCCACCCCGCGGCGGTGAGGTTATGTCTTCAAAGGTATCTGAATGTTGTTACGGACTTCTGCTAGAAATAGAGTTGAACTCTTGTATTTCCACAGACCGGATGTGGGTGTTTATCATTCATATTTGGATGAACACACGTATTTACATGGAGGGAGATGGTGATGGTGGAGGAGGCCCTGCCCTCGGACCACCCACGTGTGCACAGACTCCCAAACCTCACCGGTCTGGCTCAGCTCTGTGGACGGCTGGTAGGTGACGAGCACGGTTGCCGGCCGGCCGGCAGGACTATCGGCGCGTTCCTCGCTGCGGGTGGCAGGTGGAGCAGCAGCATCTTCTTGTAGAGCGGAGAACGAGAGGAGGTGGTTCGAGAGGTGTTGCTGTTTTTGTTGAGGGGGCTTTCTGTGTTAAGTTTTTGTCTCATGCACATTGTCCGTACATGGGAATGCGCAGATGATGGTGATAATCACGCACACGGCGCATGACCTGGTGGTCTGTGTAGTACATGCAACCAGCACTTACTGCTGCCGCTACGCCCTCCATCTCCTCCCATCTCTTGCTCTTGCTCAGCCTCTCTGTCCTCTCTCGTGTTTAGTGAACCCGGTTTTCTCCCCAGTTGACGGCTGTGGACGCAGTAGAGGACGCCGGCTGGCCGCCTTGTTAAGACCCTGTGAACCTGCCTTATCACTGGGCAACCAGAGGAACGGAGGACGCCTCCTCTCGGGTTTATCCCTCCTTCCTCTTTAGGATCCTACGTGTTTCTGACCGGTTTTTGTCACAGTTAAACACACAAGCACCGACTCTTGATTTACATGCAACCTACAGCTCTTAAGAAGGTGGCCACAAGGTGTGTGACAGATCAGTCCCTTTCAGTTATTTCGAAGGGGATTATACCTGAAGAATATACTATTGTGCGCATGTCTTTTTTATGTGTTTTTCTTTTATACATTTTTTTTTTTCATGCAAATATTTGTAATAAACGAATTATAACTTTTAATCATAAACCATGCTGGAAATCGCACCATTCTGTTGTACTTTTTATTTAAAAGTAAAATGCATTTTGATCTTATGTTTTTGTGGTTTGGTGGAATCTTTGTTTTCTTAAGACCTTTTCACATTGTATTTTTTTACTCTAACATTGCTTTCATGTCCCTTTTTAATGCATTACAAGTACAAATGAAAGAACAAGCTGAGAAACTTTAAATAGATACACAAAGAAATGAATATTTAATGGAGTAAAGTTTGCTAAACCTTCTGAAAGATAAATTGTGTAATCTAATTGTAGCAACAAAATGTTTTAATCTTTGTTCCTAAAACTATTTAATAAGATGTTACTGAATGAATACAGTCTTTTGTCTTTATTGATAATCCGAAATACAGTTACAGTTAAAGGAGTTGAGGCAGGTGTGGAAACTTTTTTTTTTTTTCTTTTTCAGAAAACTTTCTATTTTGCCTACAAAAACTAAATGATTTATCTTTTTTAATATGAAAACATTAAACAATCAAACATTCTATTACGGGCAGAACGGGCAGAACTTTATTCTGCAGCTAAAAATACTACCCAGGCAAAAGCCAGGCTTTTAACTTGCTTGTCGGGCAATTGTCTTTTGATGTAATCACATGTGACTTGAGAATATGTACCTTTTGATAATATCAACTTATTTAGTTTTAGTTTAATTAGTTTTTTTAACCAAATTTTAAGCCCTAAATGTAGTTTTACGAAGTGTAAGGGAGTGGTTTGTGAAGACTTGAACCTTACCTCTTCACGAATGCTACACGGCTTGTACAGAATGTTTACATTGATGTTGTATTTAACTAAATATTACCCTAATTATCAATCATATGCGTCAGTGGAAGACTAAAATAGTTAAATGGCCTCTTAAAACTTGCTTGGGCCCATTTTATAAAGTGGCAAGTAATCAGATTTGAGATAGTGGAACCAGCAAATATTTGTAATTACACTTAAAGATCAAATAATAAGATCGGCCGCAATGTCATAGAGCAATAAATAATCAATTATTTAGTTATTTCTTTCTCTATGGGTGGACCGAGTTTGAAGACGCTGGGACGGTCTGCGCATGCGCACATCTCCCATTGTTTTGGCCTCTTTCACTTGTCTCTGCGCGCGAACAAAGGGGCGTTAGCGTCGCGTTCTGATTGGCTCTCGGGCCGCCGCTGTCCCCACGTGGTCCAAAGCACGGCAGACGGACCTCTCGACCGGGGTGTTTCTCCGGTAACGGGCGAGAAGAGGAGCGACGGCGCTAGAGAACCACGGGAGAGCCTGCTGCCGTTCGGTGAGCCGGGACGCAGCTCCAGCGGGTCGGACAGACGCGTCGCCGCGGGTCGCTGCGGTGTGAGCGCGTGCTCGTTGGTAAGGTCAGCCGGGTAAAGGACAATTAGACATTTATCGTCCTCAAAAAACACCCGCGAATCATTTGTGGACTAAACATCTCGACTGCGAGGCGTTTTCTGTGTGTTTAAATCACAAGCAGCGGGAACAGGCGTCCTCCGTACCGCCGGAAGCGTAATTATCTTCTCGTATATTATCTAAAGGAAAAGATCACAAATGTCCTAATTTGGTCTCCAGCAGCGAGTGCGCGTGCAACTGTGTTCGTCTAAAAGGTTACATAAGAAGCGATGGATAGTTGAGATTCCTCTCCACACACACAAGGCTGGATAGACAAAGTGCATAGTGTTGTGTTTTATTTGCTATCAGTATTACTACAGCGGCCCTGCAGCGAGCTGGGACTCGTCTGGGAGAAGGTTTCCATCCTTCCTTCAAGCATGCTCCGTTTTCATTGATGCTCTTCAAGATGCAGCTCATTTAACCGTGTGATCGTTTCTGTCTAGCTGCATTTGGGCCGGGCCGTTTATTAAAAACAATACGAGTCAAGATTAAAGATTAAACTTGAATCGACATCCTGTGAGCTGCTTTACTTTAAGGCGCGATGGTGAACTACTGAGGGAGCGCTTCATCTTTAATACAAGCGCGGCGACCTAGAGAAATGGAGCACACGGTGACCTCTGTTGGCTCAAAACCCAAATTCAGTTCGCCATTATAGAAAACTATAACAATTATTCTTTTTATTCACAACCCAAGCACTGCATGCTGAGTGAGCAGCAGGAGACACACACACACAGAAAACATCTAAGCTCCTACAAACACAAACTCACACTCTTTTTGGTCAGTGGGAGCTCAGATGTTTTCAGTGTTGCTATGACAATGGTGACAATGAGGCGGCGTGGAGGCTGCAGGGTTTGAAAGCAGACAGGAGGAGCTTTGTAGCTATTCATCGTCCAATGACTGTGACAGAGGAGGCTCGGGGACAACGGGGCAAGAGGGCAGAAAACAAGCCTGCATGTCAATGAAAGACCGGGGGGAAGCGGGGCAGGAAGTTGTGGTCCTGAGTTTCTATAGCCTGCTGGATGGTTTCCAGTCTTTCTCCAGGGAATCACAAAGGACCGAGCTGACGGTCCAGACAGCAGAGAGGAAAGAATCCCCATAAAAAAAGATGAATTTGTGTGTTATGAAGAGAAAGTCAGCAGATGGGATGAGCGGCTGAATATTGGCTGATGAGACACGGGGGAACAAGCGGGTATTTATCCTCAAATACTTGTTATGTTTTGCCGTCAGATACACGCTCTCTTTTTGTACCAATTTTCACATGAAAGATTTTGGCATGTTGGCACTAGTCTGCAGACTTTTACCAGCATCAGGCTCACGTTCACTGCGCACGCCGACGACACCCCCCGCAGCTTCACAGGTGAAAGGTCAGACATCTGCCAACTCCAGCAAGCGCTCTATTTCCGTCCTCCGTCGTCGCGCTGCTTCACGTGAGGTTCCCGTTTCCCTCCGTGGGACACAATTACAACATTGTCCCGGTCTGACGTTGGGCGTCGCGCCCGCGTCCCCACCTGCCAAACGGCCCGCGGGCGCAACGAAAGACCAACGGTCTCCATTGTGCAGCTCAAAGGTTGATCTTTTTTAGGGCCAATACAGGTGCTGAAATATTGATGGGCCGGGCTGATTGGCGTTTAATATTTAATTTAGCCTCACGTTTATTTCAGTGATTGAAAGGCTCCGTTAATTCATCGGCGCTGTGTGTTTTAAAGCTGCTACGAGTGTGGAGTGTGCGATGTTCAAGTGTGCGGGAAGACGGGTTGTGTGTCAGTCTTGTTAGTTTGTCTCGTTGTCATCTCGGTTGTGTGTGTTAATGCAGCCGAGCTGAATTGAGGAAGTTTCAGGCCTGCGTCGGTTTCCTGTGCGACTGACTTGCGCGAAGGAGGAAGTGATTTAACGGAAGGGGAGCACTTCCTTCTAAACACCCCCAAGTCGTCCTCGTCAGTCAGTTGTCGGCTGTCAGACCCTCAAGAAAAGGCGTTTGATACGGACACCTTTAGACTGAAGGGCTAATCCCTTAAGAAACGCACAGTTTACCTGCACCCTAACAACCCCCCCCCCCCCCACCCCTCTCTGTCTCCACATCTGCAGCTGTCTCTGGTGACTCAACAAGATCTCCGTCTTCACCACGGTAACGTCCCTTGTGGTCTTGTAGCTGACATTTGTACCACTTTTATTTGTCCTGTGTGTCCCTCCGTCTTTAGGCATTAATGGTTTTGTTGGGTGACGCTCTTAGACGCACAAGATTGCAGATGGGATGTTGTCTGTGGTGGATTACACGGCTTGGACTACTTAAAAGTTCACTTCACTACGTAAATGAGATGGAACTAGTGGCTGGCTTTGACAACAGACGGTAAAACCTCGCTGAGTCTACAGGCGAATGCTAACAAGTGAACAATGATGCCAGCGGGCAGATGTTTTAGCCAGGATGCCGTCTTGGTTCAGTCTGCTAACAAGCTAACATTCGCTCATTAGCATTGAGCACAACATGCAGCTCAGGCTGATTTGATAGCGATTCACGCTTTCAGGTATCATGTACATTAAAACGGAACAAAGCACCAGATTAGATCCGATGATGCCCCCCCCCCCCCCCCTCCGCCCCTCGAGGACAAGTCTAGATATTTGGGTCAGGCCGTGTGCCAGACGGTCCAGCTGTTGAAGTGAAACCCGTAGAGGGGGTCAGCATCAGCGAAGTCGTTAACACCCCCACACACACTCATCGTGTGCTTGTTGTCTTTATTCATGGAAAATCAGCTCGACGTTTCTTCAGATGATTCAGTGTGGATCAAAGCGTTGAGCCAACATGGCACACAGACGGTTCGGTCACCTCAAATCAAAAACGACAGACGCACGAGAGGTGTGTGTGTGTGTGTGTGTGTGTGTGTGTGTGTGTGTGTGTGTGTGTGTGTGTGTGTGTGTGTGTGTGTGTGTGTGTGTGTGTGTGTGTGTGTGTGTGTGTGTGTGTGTGTGTGTGTGTGTGTGTGTGAGAAATACAAAGAAAGGGAGAAAACAAGATCCTTTCCACGACGTCACATTTTGATACATGAGTATATATATTTATGTAGATGAGCTATGAGCCACGTGGTGAGTTCAGTGAGAGAGAGAGAGAGACACGGACACGAGGAGGACACGCCGTAGGAAAGAGGAGGAAGAGACATCGGACGGCAGCTGGCACCTTTCGTCACGCGCCAGATGTTCACACTGCGTGGCGGATTTAAAAAAAAAAAAAAAAAACATGCAGTGACAGGAAAGTAGATATGATCTTTGTTTACTGTTCGGAGCTTTACCTCCTCGTCTCCTCCTCTCCAGGCTGCTGGTCATGAGGAGTCATGAGACCGAGGGAGAAAGTGTCTGAACTCTCTGTGTTGCTCCTTTGTCTCCCAGCTCCTCTCATGCTGACGGAGAATGGATGATCCAGAGTACGGGGTTCAGATCGGAGAGAACAAGTTCATCAGGAAGTAAGGATTTAAACACCTCGCCGCTTTTATTCACCAGTGGGATGTACGTGTTCAATCCCTTACTGCTCTGCTTTCTGAGCAGACGTGCATTTATTGATCCATTTGAAAGGTTCTTGTGCAGCATTTAGATGTCAAATGTAAACATACGGAGGAGTCTTTGTACCGGAGCGCTTTCTTCCTCTCTGTGTGTTTCGTACTCTTGAGTTCTCCTGTAGTTTGTGACGTAGCAGGCTGCGCTTTGATTTACTCCACAGTCCGCTTTTAAAGACGCCGTGTTCTTTGTCTGACAACCTCACCAACACGTCCTCGTTGAAAGCCCCCTCAGCATGTTCCTGTCCGACAGCCAGACCCACCCGATACTTTCGCCAAGTCCTCTCAAACCCCTTTTTTTCTGCCAAGTATTCCTTATTTATTTCAAAGGCTGCCTTTGGATGAAGGCAGGAAGTCAATCACCCCCACCTGACGTACGATGCGGTTTACGTGATCCTCGTACACATACATTTACATAAGTGAGCTAAAATAAGCTCCTCCAGTGATTCAACATCTCTGTCTCCAGGGCAACAGTTCTCTCACATCTGAAGACGTACAACCTCTACTACGACGGACAGAATCTACAGCTCAGACACAGAGAGGTGCGTGTGTGTGTGTGTGTGTGTGTGTGTGTGTGTGTGTGTGTGTGTGTGTGTGTGTGTGTGTGTGTGTGTGTGTGTGTGTGTGTGTGTGTGTGTGTGTGTGTGTGTGTGTGTGTGTGTGCGCGTGTGTGTGCATGTGTGTTGACCGCTGCTCCTCTGTCCCAACAGGAAGAAGGGGAGCTGATCGTCGAGGGCTTGCTGAATATCTTTTGGGGTCTGCGGCGACCAATCAGGCTTCAGATGCAGGATGACCACGAGCGGATCCGGCCGCCACCCTCCTCCACGTCCTGGCACTCCGGTTGCAATCTGGACAGTCAAGGGTAAGAGGTCCGGACGGATGCGCTGACCGGAGATGCTGACGCGAGCTGGTCCCCTGGGACAGATATAGATCATGTGTAGTTTGTGTGATGAGGAATCAAGTTGAATCCGATCATTGTGCTTTGCACGGTTTGCTACATCAGACCGAAGGGATCCTTCTAACGCGGATTGCTCAGTTTGGGGTTTTGCCCAAAGCTGCCTCAGATCGAACCGTGTCAATAGGCTTGACGACCTTTTTCTGTAATCTCATTCTTCAGGAGAAGCTAATCTTGTTCCGTGAAAATAGAAACGTCAACTTTACGATAACGCGTTCTCTATAAAGTATCTTTAAATGATCCGAATCAGGTTCACGTCCCATGACTCCGCTTGGTTTAAAACAAGATTGAGCCCTAAAGACATTTTATGTCTTCTTCGCTTTTTTTAAGTTTCCCCAACAGCACAGAGAGTCAGCAGAGCCCCCCCACGCTGGAGGTGACGCCACCCGACTGCCAACCGGAGGAGGCCGATGAGATGGAGGAACAGGCAGAAGGTGAGTCGCTCGATGCAAAGACCAAAAACAGCCGGGTCCCTGAGTGAGGCCCTTTCAAGCTTAAAAGACACACTGTGGGCCAAATCTCTAATTAACCCTCTGCTGCTGTGTGCAGGGTTCGGGTTACATGGCGCGATGGAAAGGAATCAAAGCCTTGTCCTTAGTTGGCCCGCAGGGTTTTATGTTCCACCCTTAAAAGAGCTTTGCATTTGAATACAGTGAGATATTTATGTGAGATAAGAAGTGAGCGTCACAGTCATCTTATGATATCCACATGTTTGAACATCACCTCCTTTGAAAAAATAAATAATTGAAAGCACACGACAAAATATACTTACACCTAAAAATGTAAGTAAGCAAATAAAATTATAAAAAATATTTTTATTCCTTTTATTTTTAGTAGATCTTAATTTTTATGGTAATATTTATGTATTTTATTGAAATAAGAATGTAAACGCCAACTTTTAAGGGCAGCAGATCGTTTCTTCACTGTTTTTTTACACTTAATTTAAGGATAAGAATGTTTTTGCTCATGGTGAGGGCCTCGCAAATGATAGCGGATGTTTTGACTGTGGATTGGTCAGAGGACAGCGAGACCTCCGCCCAGCTGCTCAGGACGAAGAGCGACGCCGGCGTCCTGAGGCGCGGCCAGCGGCGGTCGCCGAGCGACCAGAGGAAGATCCGGCGCCATCGCTTCTCTATCAACGGCCACTTCTACAACCACAAGGTGCTGCCCGGCAGAACGTACTCGGGGAGCTTGTGTGCTGCTGTTGACGGGGGAAAATAAATGCATGTTTCTGCTTTTGTCAGACGTCCGTGTTCACGCCCGCCTTCGGCTCTGTGACCAACGTCCGCATCAACAGCTGCATGAGGACGCCGCAGGTGCTTCGGGTTCTCCTCAACAAGTTCAAAATCGAAAACAGCCCGGACGATTTTGCGCTCTACCTCGTCCACACAAGCGGAGGTGAGTGTGAACCGTCCAGTGTGTCTCCCCTGTGATGGGAGGGACGTGTCCATGAAGAAAACGCAGACTGATGTGTCGCTGTTTCCAGAGCGCGTGAAGCTGAAGCGGAGTGACTTCCCTCTGGTGCTGAGAATCATGCAGGGCCCGTGTGAGCAGGTCTGCAAGGTCTTCCTCATGGAAGAAGACCTGGGAGAGGAAGTCACGTATGATGTAAATCCCCATGTGTACTCTGAGCATGTCCGACTCGCCCACGTCCTCCGATTCACCTCACATCACCTTCTCTCTGTGTGCTCCTTTCTCCTCCCTGCCACCAGGTGGCGCAGTATATCAAGTTTGAGATGCCCGTCCTGCAGAGTTTCATCACCAAGCTGAAGGAGGAGGAGGACAGGGAGGTGCTGAAACTCAGGAGCAGGTACCTCTTCTACGTGTTCATCAGCTGAACACGCCATCGTAAGCCATGACGAATGCATTCAGCCGTTCTCCCTCTGCGCTTGTCTGCTCGCGCTCGCAGGTACACGTACCTGCGCTGTATCATCGAGAAGCAGCTCGGTTGTCTTCCGGAGGGGCCGACGTGCATGTGAGCCGCCCATTGGACATTCGAAAGCAGCCGCGCCTCCACCCAGCCGTGGCCGAGGGTCTACGTGTTTCAGGGATCGTCCTGAACTGCCTGCATGGAGCATTTTTTTTTTGTTCGTTTTACATCAATTAAATCAATCAAGCACAAAGAAAAAGCACAGAAAGTACATTCCAGACTGAATGAGCCGAGATCCAGACGCAGTGTCTTCTCTCTCCACCCTTCAGTTTGCCAGCTGACGCCCCAAATCCGTTTAGAGCGCCGACGTCGTACAACATGATCTTATTTAAGTGCCTGTTAAAGGGTTTCTCCAAGCACAAGGACACGCGAGTTGATGCTCTGTTTTCAATGCATTGGCCTGCAGCAGAGTGAAGGAGAAGAACAACTGCAGAGCACGTCGGACCAGACGCTCACGCTCTGAACTGTGGAACGTCTTTTTATTTTATTTTTGGGACATCTGGAATAGAAATAATCTGGGCTGAAAAGTTAAACGGAGGGATTATTGAAAGGGGATAATCTGTGAATGTCGGGACCATTTTTCCATTGGTTGTCTGTTGAGGTTAATGGAGCTTGCTAGCTCGCTAGTTTAGCGTAGCGCAAAGACTGGTAGCGGCTTGTTAGTCGGTGTCTTTCCAGAGTGAAAATAATTTATATACCAGCACTGCTGAGGCTTGAATATTGACATCATTTGTTTTGATCTCTCCAAAAAACAAAGTGTTGCACTGTAAAGATTAAACAAGTTAAGTGTTGGTGAGCTTCAGAGGTGCTGGTGGGCAGATTTAATCTCCGAACACAGTCCGGCTAGTTAGCTGCTACCCACCTTCGTGCTAAGCTAAGCTAACTAGCTGCTTGCAATAGCCTCTTGTTTTCTTTAAGTATTATAAATAAATTCCGTCCTGAAAGACTTTTTGCCAGTGAGTCGCCCTCACTGCCTGACGTCACACAACGAGATGTTAACAAGCACAGCGAAAAAACGTTTCATCGTTTGAACAGTTTTCAAAACCGTTCTTCACAAAAAAAAAAAAGTCTTTTAGCATCCAACGCCCAGGGACTCGAGTAGAATCCCTGCAGACTGTGAATGCCGACTACCTTCGTTCCAAGAAGGTTCTTAATGTATGAATGCACGTGTGCAGCTCTTTGCGTTGGTGTGAGCGTGTGCATGTTGTATTGTCAGTGACTCTCGTAAGGCTTTTGTATTGTCTCTAGACATGCTAAGAACTCAAGCCCCGACTTGGAAAATGTAGGGGTTTTTTTTTTTAACAATGATTGTTATTTAATAAAAGTTATCCTGATATATATACACAGGATCTGTAATCCCTCAGTGTCATTTGGGTCAGTGGAGGAAAACTTGCATGTTATGAAATTAGGTTGTATAATTCAAAATGAGATTTAAGATGAATTAATCGAATCTTCGCGAGAGTTCGTTGAGTGACTGACGGTGAATTACGGTGTGATGTCGGCGCTACAGCAGCTTACTGAGCACCAGCCAATGAGCAGGTGTGAGATTGTCTGGAGGATCACACGCCGCTCGTCTCTCACAAGAGTCTGAGCGAGGAAGAGGATCACTGTCGTCTTCGTCTCCGCCGCACACCGCCGCTCTACAGGTGAGATTGTTCGCTCTCATGTTTTCACTGCTGGAATGTTACAAGGAACATTTACTAAACATTGTACTTCAATTGTTGTCTTGTACTATTTACTTTTTTTTTTTTTCAACTTGCTTTTACCATTTAAAAACATGAAGGACCATAATACTAATATACTAAATGGTACACAAAGTATTGAAAAGTGGCTCCAGAAACTAACATTAGATAGCTGTGTGTGTATTAGTTACTGATGTTATTTAATAATAATATAACACTGAATGTAGTCATTCCATCACACGTGTTTAGATGTTTTAGCTTAATTTAGATGATAATACTTTAACTCGGTGCACATTTTGAGTACTTCAGCACAGGATCTTGCAACTCCGACTCTCCTCCCCGGTTTCTTTCAGTGAATTTCTGTTATTTAATTAGTCTCTGTCCCTGCAAAGCAGAAGTAATACTAAAAGGCTGACTCCAAATTCATAATGAAATCTTTTTTATCTTCCTCCTTGTAAATCAGTGCTGCTGCAGCTTTATTCTGAGTCACTGGATTATTGTGAGGCAGAGTGACCCTGTGTAATTATAGCTCAACTCATCTTTTTAGAGGACGCAGATTAGACCGTGTACTGTTGGTTGAGACCGATGATGTCATGCTCAGTGCTGTAAGAAGTAAGCTCATTGTTTACCTAAGGACCATGTTGTACATACATACATAAGCAGCACTTTAGTACTGGATTTGGCCATTTCAATCTATACTAATGCACCATATTTTGCAAGCTGATCCCACATTTTGTTTGTATTTACATATTTTCTACGACAATTAGTAACTAGTAAGTATAGATGTAAGGAAGTAAACAGGTATATGATTTCCGTCTTAGTATTGTCTATTGTAAGTATTGTCTGATATAAGTATAAAGTACATGTACTTACTTTTACCATTTCATAGTACTATACTATTACCGTATTTACACATTTTGTACAAATATTCAATGATATATATAACACTATACTTTAAAACCTCAGTAAGTTTAGTTTATACTTACACTATACGTGGTGGAGGCTGGTGTTGGGCGTCTATATTTACGCAATTGTCCGTTATACATTTCTGGAATATTGTTGTAACGTATATATTGTCAAAAGCTTTTTAATGTCGTTATTTACTTTAATTCTGACCAAGATAAATTAATTATTACAGCAGGACTTGTTCACGGATCCAGAGCCAGATCTCATCTCCTGCAGTCGATCCGATAATAAAAGGGTGTTAGAGATTACAGAAAGCTTTCTGATCCCGGGTCAGTCGCGGCGCTGCATGGAGTCGCTTGTGCAATACGCGTGTTTCTCATAACTGGATTACGATCCTTGATCTGTCCTGCTCCTAATTTAACAGCGACGTAAGAACAACAGCGTCAGCGATGAAAACATCCCGTCGGTTGTGCCTTCAGGGACCAGTACAACCAAGTTACACGCGCTCAAGCTTTTCCAGTTTCTGCAACATTTGTGAGGCAGACATTGTGCTTTTTACTCCACTACTCTGATTTGACCGTTACATCACTCGGATCTTTGAAAAAGGAAAGTATATGATCCACTTCTACGCCTACGAAGTGTTTATGTAGATGAATCTACTGAACTTTATCCATTTGTAAGACGTAAAATACCATCGACATACCAAGTGGTATATATTCTAGGATGTATGATGTTCCTTTGATATGTATAAGTAATATTTTGCAGATAATCCATCATTGGTTCGCTTTTCTATTATTACAAAAGCCCAAAAGGTTGCGTCACTTTCTCGAAACAAAGCAGCAACGACTCCACTCCTCCTAATAACGCTTCCTCTCTCTTATTGTTGCAGAATCCAAACAATAATGTCTGCCTTGCAGAAAGTCCCCCTCACAGCGGCCCTCTGCCTGCTGCTCCTCGTCACCCTGTTACCCAGCTCTGAGGCCCGCCGGGGTCGCGGAGGCTTCGGGGGCGGCGGCGGCTTCGGCCGAGGTGGAGGTTTCGGCCGAGGAGGAGGTGGAGGTTTCGGCCGAGGTGGAGGTGGAGGCTATGGGCGGATCCAGAGCAGTGGCCCCAGCGCGGGCAAAGTAGCCGGGGCGGCTGCAGCGGGCGCCATAGGAGGAGCGATGATCGGGTCCGCCCTGAGCCGGCCCGGGTACGGAGGAGGGTACGGAGGAGGGTACGGAGGAGGGTACGGAGGAGGGTACGGAGGAGGGTACGGAGGGTATGGTGGCGGTTACGGCTACCCACGGCACGGGGGTGGAGGCTACGGCCCCAGACCCGGCTACGACCCAGAGGGCTCCGGAGACATGGAGTACTACACTGGCGCGTCCAGCGGGCCCATCTACAACAGCATCGTCGTGGTCATCGGCGCCCTGATGTCCCTGCTCGTGGCCCGGTGGGGGGCTTTGGAGTAGAGCACACACGGGTCCAAACAACCGGACTAGGAAAACAACCTGGCTGAAAAGATCTGATCTTTTTTAAATGATGAAGAGCTGTGGCCGATTGGTTCCCCCTCCGAGGACAGGAGGAGGAGCTTGACCTTCACAACACGTCAGCGTGACACCGCGCTTCAATCTGCAGCTGTTTGGACGAACAAACAAACCTCCTGTAGAGATGTTCCATGAAAATGTTTCCACCCCTCCGGTTCTCCTTTTCAAATCAGCCAGTCTTTTCTTTTTGATATACTGTTGACAAGTGTTTTTTGATCACACGTTTTCTCCGTGAAGATAGAACAGATCGGATGTGTGATTAGATTAAGTCTACCTCGGGAAGTCGTATCAGGTGTTTAAGAGCTGCTATCGTAATGCCATTTCTCAGTGTATTTACTCGTATTCCTCTAACTCTGCGTTTTCAAGTGTTTACTTCTTCAAGTACTTTGCTTGTCTATGAATAATTAAAGTACATGTGTTATGCCATATTCTAGACTTTTATGAAGAAGGAAAAGCTAAATGTTCTTCCATGTCTATGATTGTTAATAAAAAATAACTTAACAATAACAATTCATTGTTGAATTTTACTGTCTACACTATCGTGACAACGTTATCGCATTTGTTGACCACAGACGAATCTGACTCTGGAAAACTATTTTCTTAAGCGTTAAAGAGCTAAAACAGAACCTTTCAGATGTATCTCATGATCATTAACTAAATTAAATTAGCTGCATGAAGCTTCAAATCAAAGCCCTTAAGATCACGTGGACAGTGACGTCCTCAAAAAGAATACATGCAATATATTTGATGAGGCAGGAGAGGGAACAGGAAGAGAATATGTCATTATAGTGACAGTAAGGACTCAGCTGCTCCCTGTGAGCTCCTCCCATGGGGGCGGGGCCTGGGACAAAGGATGAGGGCACTGGTTACACTGGGACAAAGGATGAGGGCACTGGTTACACTGGGACAAAGGATGAGTGGACTGGTTACACTGGGACAAAGGATGAGTGGACTGGTTACACTGGGACAAAGGATGAGTGGACTGGTTACACTGGGACAAAGGATGAGTGGACTGGTTACACTGGGACAAAGGATGAGTGGACTGGTTATACTGGGACAAAGGATGAGTGGATTGGTTACACTGGGCAAAAGGATGAGTGGACTGGTTATACTGGGACAAAGGATGAGTGGACTGGTTACACTGGGAGAGAGAGGATGAGTGGACTGGTTACACTGGGAGAGAGAGGATGAGTGGACTGGTTATACTGGGACAAAGGATGAGTGGACTGGTTACACTGGGAGAGAGAGGATGAGTGGACTGGTTACACTGGGACAAAGGATGAGTGGACTGGTTACACTGGGAGAGAGAGGATGAGTGGACTGGTTATACTGGGAGAGAGAGGATGAGTGGACTGGTTACACTGGGACAAAGGATGAGTGGACTGGTTACACTGGGACAAAGGATGAGTGGACTGGTTACACTGGGACAAAGGATGAGTGGACTGGTTATACTGGGGCCGAGGGGCAGCAGAGAAGTGGATGCTGGGTCACATGGCAGGCTGACGGGGGTCTGGCGGTGTGTAATGTTCTAGAATGACATTCAGACACGTGAGTGCAGCAACACACTCATCAAAAGTGCACGTACGTGCACGTGGCACAGCTCTGTTTGCCTTCATGTGAGTTTGAGGCCACAGCTGCTGTTGACTTGGTGTTGTTTACTCAGCATGCCCCCCCCCCCCCCCCCCCGCTCCACATTCTGCATTAAGTGGATATTATGAGTGCCTGATAACGCTCGTCACGCCCACCACGTCTGAGCTTTGTGTCTTTCAGGCTGCACTGAGGGAGGCATTGGTAGGATTACGATTGATGATCAGCTGTATGCAAAGACTGCAAAGGCAATTATTGAAGTGACTCCAGCAGTAATTTACAGTACATACTGTAAACATACATACTTTGACACTGAATGCATCCTTTTTCTTTTTTGGGCCAGAAGGTGGTCTGGACCTAACAGCAGTGTCATGTATCATACTGTATGTCATATCAAATATGTTCTTCACATCACAAAAGTAACGTAATTTTAACTGACTCACCTTCATCAAATGTCTTTTAAATAACAGTACTTTTGCTTGAGTATAACGTTCTAGTAACTGCAGCTGGAAACACTAAGAAATTGCTTTACACTGAAAAATGGAAAAATGTAGTCACGTCATTTCCAACACTATATAATTATATAAAAAATACACCAGTTTTATTAAGCATGGTATTTAATGGACAGATGGAAAGTCTGATGGGGCTTCATGTGCTCACAGCCAATCAGATCTCACCATTGCTCCTGTTTGCTGTCCTCTATGTCTTAGTGCTCTTGGTGGACCTTTCGCGTTCAGTCCTCACGCTTCATTACGCGCTCAGACCCGAAGCGCAAAGTCCTTTATTATACCACATGTTTTTCCACCGTTGGGTTACTAGTCTACTCCTGCGTTTCTTCTGAAAAATGACATTCAGACGGGAGTGGTCACATTTTGTTCCCTTTTCACACTGTGTTCTTTGTCATTTAAGATCGTTATTCATCAAATTGATCTCCCTAATCTTTCCATGCGATGCTTGTTCTCCTCACACCCAATTCTGAAAGTCATAATCACACATCAGTAAAGTTTAAGTTTTATTTGACAAGACAAATGCAAAAAAGTGCGAGTCGACCCTCAGTATTCAGCAGGACAGTAAATGGGATCCCTCACAGTCAAAAGGCATTATTAAAAGCGGCACATTCTTCAGATACATCTGGAGTAAACCGGGTACATGAATCGGCGCGTTAAAGGTACATCTTCTGAAGGGGCTTCTGATCGCTCGCCAGTCAAACGGATTTCACCTCCCTGATTGAAATGTGTTCCTCCTGGTTTATAAGTGGAAAGTAACTTTATGCATTTACAAACCTGAGGTACTTTTACTTACGTATTCTATGTTCTGCTACTTTTCTACTTCTACTCCACAGCAGCACAGGGGGAAATATTGTACTTTTTACTCCACTACATGTGTCTGACAGCTTCAGTCCAGATTTACAATTAGATCTTTTTTTCTGATGAACTGAAGAACGAAGATCTTTTGTGGGTTAAGAAACGTCTCATAATGTTCAATCTAAACAGGCTATTTGAATAAAGGACAAACATATAATATATAATCTCATTGAGTATGATGCATTGCTCAAGATAAAAAACTGCCAAACAGTATATAAAGAACTTCAAAGCAGAATTCAACTTACATGTACTTGTAATAATGGTCCTCAAACATCAGATATAATAGTCAAGAGAGGGTAATGTACCATTGGCATAGTAATTCTGATCCCACACGCCTTATTCAGACATGTTGGAGGTAAAACCAATGATCAATGTTCACACAAGACATTATGAACTCTGGAATGTGTGGTAGTCGATTAAAATATGGCTGTAGAGGCATTGTACATTGGAGCTGTTTGTTTTAAATAAAAACTGTAAATAGTTTTAAGCAATTGGCTTCTGTGAAAGAGAAAAGAAGAAATCCGATTGGTTGAATCTTATCTCCTGTACACATGTTGACACACAACCTTAACTATTATTGTTGATGATGCAAGATGAGATTCAGGAGGATATCGAGATGATTCTGATGAAGTATCTCCATCACAAACCACGCAGAGACAGAAGAGGAAGGACGGACACAACGGACAGGGACGAAACACTTCCCACACAAAAAAAGTATCCGGAAAATAGACGACAGAGTTCTAAGCGGGACACAAACGGCCAACACGGCAGGAAAAGCGCACTTTGTTTCGTTGCCAAAGTAATCATGTTAGTACAAGAGCATGCACATTACCGTCCGGGTCTCTCCGTGTTAGATAAGTACCCACGGATTTTATATTTAGTCTTAAAAAAAAAATAATAGTATGTTTTTTCTTCTGATGGACACACATCATGAACACAGAGTGGGAGTGGCACTGTGGGTTTTAGAAGCGGGTGTGTCGTAATTGAATCGCTCCATCCCTCTAGAGAGCACGTTTAGTTCGCTTTGAATGCACGTTAACAGGCCGGCTTTCTTTCCGGAATGTGAATGCGGCCCTTTGTCTCTCAGAGGAAGACACCAGTAAAATCGGCTCCAACACAGGCTGTCTTGTTAAACTGTTTCCCCTCTTTTCATTAAACACGTGGTTCCAAGATGAAGCACTAAGCGCCAGTCACGCAGGCATGAGGATGTGGACGCCTAAGATATTAAGAAACTGTAGAAACCCACAGACAATAAAGAACCCTTTCTCCCTCCCGTACAATAAACACATTCTCCATCACTTTCCCGCCAGCGAAGGCCTCAGCGGAGCAGCATTAGCATGTTGCTGTTCAGTAGCATCAGAGTGGCACTGGTGACCACGGCTACAAACCCCAGCCGGCCCGCCTCCGGTCGCTGCGCCCCGTCGGTGGGCCTCACCAGGTACCTTTCAGCGTAGACCATGTACAGCTCCAGGCACCGCCTTGCTTTCACCTGCTCAATCAGCGCCGGGTAGCCGATCTCCTCGATGCTGACCGTCTCATCGTCATCGTCCTCGTCGTCGGCAACGGCGGCAACCTGCGAGTCCGGAGGCCAATTTGGAGGGCGCGGGGTCACGGGTCCGGGGGTCAAGGAGTTGTTCGGAGGTGAGGCGACGACGCTGGCATTTGCAGTTGTGGTAGTGGCGGCCGGGTTGTTGTTGGTGTCGACTGGCTTGGGATTCCCCGCTGGCAGAAGGTCGGCCCTCTTCATGCAGGAGTCCATGTAGCTGTCGTAGGTCTGAGGGACTTGGCTGTACCTGTAGTCTCGGCTGTAGTCGTTGGCGTCGGTGGACTTGGCCCCGTATCTCCTGTACATGTAGTGGTTGTAGTAATGCTCCTCCTGGGGGTTGTGGAAGCTGAAGGGAGGACGGGGGAACCTCCCGAGCCCGTAGCCCAGGGCCATCCCTACCAAGGCCCCTCCGCCAGCTGCCATCACCGCGCTGCGTCCAAACCCTCTGGATCGCTCGGAGGGACGCATGCCCATCGACTGGACTGAGTGGGAAAAGGGAGAGCCGCCGCGACCGGCGTGGCCCCCGTATCCGAAGCTGCCCCCGTACTGAGGGCTCAGGACTCTGTTGTTTGGGTTTTGGTTGATGTAGCCACCTCCATAACCCCCATAGCCACCGTGAGCACCGTACCCGCCATGGCCGCCATAACCCCCTCCTCCGTATGGGGAGCCCCTTGCTGGATACTGATTAGGGTAGCCTCCCCCCGGCTGCTGGGGGTACCCACCTGGATACCCGGGTCTGCCTGACTGCGGCGGGTAGCCTCCCTGATTGGGCTGTGCGGGCTGCTTGGGGTACCCACCCTGAGAGCTGGAGCCTGCATTATTTCGGTTGCCCGCATTACCGCTGGTGCTGCCTCGGCTGGACCAGGAGGACTTCTTGGAGCCGATGCCCTTCCCGAAGCCGCCGCCTCCTCTTTTGGCCAGTGAAAGATGAGTGTGACACAAAAGGAGCAACAGACACAGCTCGGACAATGACCCCGGCTTCATCTTGGCTCTGCAGGGCGAGAAAAGGGATCAAGAAAGGGAGAAAATATGAGATAATTCGTTTGGATTTACTCTTTTACAGTCCTCTCTTATTAAATGAAAGCTGTCAGTCTCCAGTCAGTCTCCAGCATACTTGTGTCACATCCCTTCACCTTTGAGTTACAGAGCAGTGACCAGAAAGCAGCCGCTTCGCCTCCTGTTTGGGCCGTGTCTTCTGCTAACTTGTTCTCATGGCTCAAGCTCGCAGAACCGACACACATGTTCACAATTATTCAAAGACTATAGGTGTATTTTTGCACACATGGTTCCCCGTGTGGTAATTTGTGGACCGTAAGAGATGTGGGTCCACAAATTAGGTTTCCAGGTTGCCTCCAAATAGCTCAGTGCTCTGAGATCTGTGACTGCAGGTGATCTTGTGGAGTATCTTGTGTTAATGAGAAGGATCCCCTTGTTACGAATCTGTATCCGTACCCCATGAAGACCACACCCAACATGCCACGAGACTACATACATCTTGCTTGTATTAGACAAGCTATCACCTTTTCTGGATGCAAATCAATGAGCAGTATCTATTTGTTGTCCCATGAACATGATTTCCACAGCAGCGTCACCATTATCACTTTTATCTTCCACTGTGCACCTACTCACCGAGTACTGAGCCAGGATTTTATTAGGGCTGCATTCGGATATCTTATCAATCAATATCAATCATCTCTCACAAAATTAAGGGGAAACGTCCTTCAGAGTCCATCAGTCCGTTTATGCCCTGACAGCCAGGCTCAACCCTACATTATTTCACAGGTTCACCCTGGAGCACGAGGCTTATGAACGGCCGAGGCAGCCTGTGACTCAACCGGTGGCAGCGAGTAAAACTCACGCTGTTTCCATCGCAACGCGGCCGATGGCTAAATGTTGCCGTGGCTCCTCCGGGAGTCGCGTCGCTTGAACCGACTAAAGACGAAAGTCGGTAAACGTGACGTCCTCGGGTCGTTCTGTACACTGACACGCGGATCTCATCACGACGACATCCGCGTCCTTGTCGTGCGTGAGTGGGGCTTTTCCAGCTGTGTCCGTGTTCTTCAATTCTGTAAATCCATCGATTCATCGACCCGCTGCTCGTTGACGTCCAGTCGGACTTTAATTTGATCAGCTTCTTCCACGACATTACCGGGACTTTGGGTGTCTCTGTCTCCATGGAGAGCGTGGGCGTGGTAGTGACCGGTCCTCGACATCCATCATAACCGGTCTGCTGCGGAGAACAGATCCGGATCCGATGCGACCCCGACGGGGATGATTTATGAGCGCAGCCGGTGTTCAGAGGGTCAGACCGGGCTGTCGTTCACTGCCTCTGCCCCTTTTATTGAACCGTGGCTCCAAGAAACCATCCCGTTATTTAGCTAAATACCGTGGAAACGGCGATGAGCTACGTGCTGTTTTTTATTTGTATTATATCACAGATGGAGACAGAGACGCGATGTAAATAACAACAACAACAACAACAGCAATGTGGAGCTCATCGCTCAGAGCAGCGTGGAATGGAGAGGATCTAAAGAAAGGAGACGCATTACCTTGAGAGGTGGACGCGTGGATGCGTTAGTCCGTGTTGTTTGTCCCGGGTCGTCTTCTCCACTCGGGAGTCCTCACGGCTCGAGTTTGGGAAGCGGGTTATTCCACATGACGTCACGGTGGATTCACGAGCTCCGCCAATGAACCATCCGCTTTTCATCAAAACACGCATTCAAGCAATATAAGTCATCAGGACCAGATGGTGGGATGGAAATAAAACATTTTATTCATTCATAAAAGATTTATGTCAGGGTTTATGGTTCTCTTCAATCTTCTGTTTTTGTTCAATATTGGTAGCACAACTTGTCGCAAATAGGAAGGTGAGGAAAAAACGAAAACAGCTCCGCCGATGGTTTGACATCGATGATGATTATTCTCTGACGCAGTGTTTGTTCTGAACTCAATATAGGATGAAGGTGCCAAACTGGTTCTGAATATGAGGTACAGGTGCTGAACTGGTTCTTAATATAAGGTAAACTGCTCTCTATTGAGCTCAGAAACCTCTCAGCTGCTCATCGGCAGCATATTGTTTTATTCTTATTAAAAGAAGAGTGCAAAGAATTTCAAAAGAGTAAGCTAAGCTCTGCTGTGGTTGCTTCAGGTGGCAGAACAAAAAAACTCAGTGCACTAATATTACATTACATGTCATTTAGCTGAGGCTTTTATCCAAAGCGACTTACAATAAGTGCATTATAACCAATATGTTGTTTAGGGTGTCATGAAGATAAAAACACCTCGTAATTCAGACCAACAAAGCCAATGTTGTGGTTACATTGGCTGTCTTGCAGTTATAATGCATATAATGTAATATGTAACACTGGACTGTAGCAATATTTTTAGAAACATTTTAAGTAGCATATTTAATTGGATGATTTTTCATTAGTACAGCAAAGGTCTATAGAAGTGAGAGCCGCAAAAATAATGGATGGAGATGGACTGTTTTATTTTTTAAAAATCCAATCCAGACATAAATATCAGGAAACAGTTGGTTCTGTTTGGGTATCTTGTATTTAATTAACTGTATCATAATAACATGTTCAGTTAAGTTTAGTACAGGTTTCAAATAGGTATAATCCATTACAAATATTCTCAGTGTAAAAACCAAAATGATTATTATTCCAACGCAAACTATATTATTATGATCTAATTTTGCTTTGGACTTTCCTGTTTATATACGCAGTTTATCACTTCACGTTCCAGCTCCAGGATTCAAACTAATCACTGGAAAGTTGGTTGGAACAAATAAAACCAGACTCCACAGTCCACACAGACCGTATGCTCTCGTGTGTGGTTTCTGGGTGGCTTTTGTGACGACCCAAAGGATGCTAATGTCAGCCTGCTAAAAAGCCACGCAACTCAACATGTTCATTTAAATCTATGAAAAGAAATTCAATGTTTTAAACAACAAAATGTAATTTTAAGCAACGTGATAGGCTTATAAAATATAAGATGATGTTTGTTTTATTCCAAATTTTACTTCTATTGACAAAATTATATATATGTGTATGCACGTATTTCTCCATACAACCCCATGAGTATCTCTCTAGAAATGACACTGCCATGTTCAACATCTTGGGTGTTTTAATGCTAAAATGTGCAAGTTTAGACGTCATTTGTTTTGAAAGATTTTTTTCTAGTGCCACCATATTGGTAAGTTTTTATAGTTCATCTTGGCAATCTACCCAAACCTCATCAAGATTTCTTTCTCAAAATTCAAAAAGTTGGCCTGGGGTTATTAAGAATCATCCAACTGCCCCTATTATCCCCGCTGCCATTTAATACCTTTGACACATTCATTGTCGTAAACCTCATTTCTATATTTCTCCATCACTGCAACTCTTGATGAAGGACTCAGTGCAGCAGCTTCATGTTGCAATTCAGCAACATCAACACAGAGCTGGTGAGCACAGCTAGGAGACCCCTCAAGCCTGTCTCCAGTTGCTGCACCCCACCCGTGGGGATGGGCTCTGTCGTTTTCTTCAAGTATTTTTCGGCATAGACCATGTACAGCTCCACACATCTCCTTGCCTTCACCTGCTCGATCAGTGCCGGGTAGCCGATCTCCACGATGCTGACGGCATCGTCGTCATCATCGGTAGCAGCTTTTGTGAGAACCTGAAAATCTCGAGGCACTGGGACGGGTTCGGACTTATTTAAAAGGAGCGGTGAAGAAGTTGTGGCGGTCGAAGAGTTTCCTGTTGCAGTGCCGTTGCTCTTTGTTGTGTTGCTGCTGATGCTCACATCTGGAACAGCGAAATTAGTTGTGTTAGTTACAGAAGACGTTGAGTTGGTTGCAATTTTAATTGTGGTAGTAGCGGCCGGGTTGTTGTTGGTGTCGACTGGCTTGGGATTCCCCGCTGGCAGAAGGTCGGCCCTCTTCATGCAGGAGTCCATGTAGCTGTCGTAGGTCTGAGGGAGTTGGCTGTACCTGTAGTCTCGGCTGTAGTCGTTGGCGTCGGTGGACTTGGCCCCGTATCTCCTGTACATGTAGTGGTTGTAGTAATGCTCCTCCTGGGGGTTGTGGAAGCTGAAGGGAGGACGGGGGAACCTCCCGAGCCCGTAGCCCAGGGCCATCCCTACCAAGGCCCCTCCGCCGGCTGCCATCACCGCGCTGCGTCCAAACCCTCTGGATCGGTCGGAGGGACGCATGCCCATCGACTGGACTGAGTGGGAAAAGGGAGAGCCGCCACCAGCACCCTGACCCCCATATCCAAAGCTACCTCCGTAGTGAGGGCTCAGGACTCTGTTGTTCGGGTTGTAGTTCATATATCCACCGGGATAACCTCCATTTCCACCATATCCTCCACCGTATGGGGAGCCCTGTGCTGGGTTACCTCCTGGTCGAACTCCTTGATTAGGGTAACCTCCTTGATTAGGGCTCCCCCCCTGATTAGGGTAACCTCCTTGATTAGGGTATCCGCTTGGTTGACGAGGGTAGCCTCCATGATTATGGTAACTTCCTTGATTAGGGTAACCTCCTTGATTAGGGTAGCCTCCTTGATTAGGGTAGCCTCCTTGGTTAGGGTAACCTCCTTGATTAGGGTAGCCTCCTTGATTAGGGTAGCCTCCTTGGTTAGGGTAACCTCCTGGCTGCGCTGGTTGCTGAGGGTAGCTTCCTTGATTAGGGTAACCTCCTTGATTAGGGTAGCCTCCTTGATTAGGGTAGCCTCCTTGATTAGGGTGGCCTCCTTGATTAGGGTAACCTCCTGGCTGCGCTGGTTGCTGAGGGTAGCTTCCTTGATTAGGGTAACCTCCTTGATTAGGGTAGCCTCCTTGATTAGGGTGGCCTCCTTGATTAGGGTAGCCTCCTTGATTAGGGTGGCCTCCTTGATTAGGGTAACCTCCTGGCTGCGCTGGTTGCTGAGGGTAGCTTCCTTGATTAGGGTAACCTCCTGGCTGCGCTGGTTGCTGAGGGTAGCTTCCTTGATTAGGGTAACCTCCTGGCTGCGCTGGTTGCTGAGGGTAGCTTCCTTGATTAGGGTAACCTCCTGGCTGCGCTGGTTGCTGAGGGTGGCCTCCTTGGTTAAACTGTTGTTTAGGTTGTTTTATAGTTTCACCCTTGGACTTTTTTTCTGGACTATTTGTTTTGGGAGTCTTCTTAAAGAGACTTATTTTCCCACCAAGCCCTCCACTTCTCTTTGCCACTGTACAATAAGTGTGAGCCAAAAGGAGGGACAGACCCAGCAGATGTATAACATGAAGCTTCATCCTTTGCACTGCATAGAAGACCGAGGGAAAAAAACAAGAGAACAAGAGGCAGAGAAAATATAAGGAGACAAGTTAGATTTGATTATTTAAAAGCAAAGAAGTATTTTCTGTTGAGCACAGTATTATCTTTAAAAACACATACACACGGCCAGTGCTGTAGTGGTAAAATTAGAGGTGGGTAAACTCTGAATTTTGTGATCATACAGACCTCAACGCGATGCGAAGCAACGCATCACAAAGCGTCGCGACTCTTGTAAGGCTGTCCTGGCTATATTGCATTATGTTATCAGTAAAAGTCATATACAATCAATGACAATGAATACATGTGTTAGTAGTTTGTAGTTTATTAAATTTAAGAAAACAGTAAAGAAAAGTATGTCAACACAACACAACAACACAATTGCAGATTAAGAACTATCTACATACGGAGTCTCCTTTTTACAGTAGTGCCCAGAGGGCCTCCTTGTCCTCCACGTCAGGTCCTGCCTTGCACAGAGGAGCCATGAACCATGGCTCCTCTGTGCTTCTCCTCTCTCTATTGGACCTGGTGTTTCTCCTCTCCCTGTGCTCTCTGCATCATTGCCTGTCCTCTCACTGCCTGAAAAAATTTGTTGAATTTAAGAGTTAACCAGCCTGTCAATTACACTGACAACATAAGTTAAAGGAACACTCATGTACTACCTATGTCATCATAAATAGCCTATACAGCATGTTTTTTTTTGACGTTGAGAACTGACTTGTTTTCTAATCTACGCGTCACCAGGCGTTTTTCCTTGTCCTTTTACCGTGCACGACCAGCGAACACAGAGCGCGCGACTACCCCCCCCGTCGGTCGTTCCGCCCGCAACGACTACTACCCCCCCCCGTCGGTCGTTCCGCCCGCAAAGACTACTACACCCTCCCCCCCGTCGGACCTTCTCGACCGGTCCGCGAAATATTGTCTGACATGAAACGGGTCCGTGAGGTAAGAAAGGTTGGGGACCACTGGGCTGATCTACAACGTGTGTTTACACACCTCCTGGATCCTGATTGGTCGCTGCTGCAGCCGCAAGGCACTGATTGGATGCTCACAGACTATAATGCAGCGCAGATGAACATGATTCAGACTACGGCGTTTATATGTTCAACAATAGGAAACGTAGTCTTAGCTGTTTTAAAATTACACCAAGTTTACTTCGGATTATTCCAACGGAAGAATACAAGGCGCAGGGAACTTTGAGGTGCGTAAACGGCGTTTACGTGCGTTTACCCTCCACTACAGCCCTGCACACAGCCAAGTTTTGCAGGGGACATTGACTAAAAGCATGCCCACCACATTCCATTCATTATTTACACATAGCTACATTAAAACCACACTCGTGGCAGGTGTTTCCTTTTCCTTTTTCAGTCTGCGTCACCGATCCGTCATCGCATCACGGTGTTTACAGGTCACGAGCAGCCCCGTCTATTTCATTTGATTTGATGCTCTCTTAAAGCATTCTATAACTTATGTGCACTACTTGGTCCACCTGTTCCCGTGTTGCCCATTAGGTTGTTTAGAAATGACGCAACATGACGTCGGCAGTCCGGCTTAAAATAGAACCTTGAGACAAGTGTTGCGCTTCACGCGCTCGCTTTTTTTTGATTACATGTTGCTTTCCAGAAAACACACCAGCTATGGAAAAGTTTCGAGACGAGTCCCAACTGGAAAGTGAACACAATTGACAACGTATAAAGCACTGACCGTGTACGTCGGGGTCCACTACGCCGAGCCTTGTTCCCAGACGGTGCCTCCCCCATGTATGACCTTCCCCCCATGTATGACGCCCCCCATGTATGACCCCAGCGCCTCTTCCTCTGCGGGTACAGTGTGTTTAAACCTCTCCAGCACCCCACCAGGTTTTGAGTTGTCCGTCTTGCTCTGAAGTCTTGTTCCTTCTTCTGTTCAGAAAGTGAATATTTGATCACAAATGTTTAATTTGTTTAGTGAAGCACCAGCAAAAAAAGAACCAATCTTATAACATTAAAGTATTTTTTTCAACAGTATGTAACTAAGTAGGCTATAATAACTCGCGTTACGGTTCATTGCTATTTAAATGTCCTGATATTGCCATACAGAGTAAATGTTACTGTACTCTCCTGTGACTGCTGGTGAGATGTGGATTGTTCCCTGAAGGCGGCGCCACGACGGCCTGTTCTGGTAACACAGATAATCACGTGACCTTAAAGTGGACAAAGAATCCAACTAACAAGTCAATTAACATGCGTGTTCACAACGGATTCCTGGTGATCGTCCAAATAGATTTTATCGTTACAGTCGACAGAGAGGACACTGGGGAGGGTTTGATGAATTTAATTTTGTAAATGTATTTTTTGCCCTGGTCAGGTGATGTATACATTCCATTCAAGGTGAGGTGAAACTGGACAGCGGTACTTAAAAAAAAAAAAAAAATGACCGAAAGAAACCTTCAAGACAGAGGACACATCCTGAACGCGTTTATGTCCCACGTGAGACGGCAGTAGGGAGTTTACAGAGGTGAAGGAAGATCATTAAGGGCAAGATGGAATATCTGTGGGTGGATGTTACTGTGGATGCAGAATGATACGTTCTCTTTCAAATAACAGACAGAAAAGTACAACCATGTGTTTTTCAGTTGCAGGGTTTTCAGAGGCACAGTAGGAATCTCGAACCAGGCGGTGCCAGTCGTCAACATCAGAAACTCCAAGAAACCCTGAGCAGCAGCACATTTATGACGCGTCTGTCTCGAAAGCTCAATGACAGGTGTTGTTGAACCTCAGAGACCTTTTTCTTTTATAAAATTAAATGCTGTTAATATTACCGCCTGGTTGTTGTATAGCAGAGCACAAACCAGGTATGACCCGGTTGTGATTAATTTCATTTCTTTGTGCAGAACTGAATGAAAAGCTGATTGCTTTTTCATCGGTTATCAAGAGTTGACCATGATTATTAATTTGGATTGATACTTGGATCAAATGGGGGAGGAAAAGGGGAGACATTCCACTGAAGGAAAAAGTTTACCTGGGCGCTTTAAACACACAGAGGTGACTGACCAATCAAAAACTGACAATTGCACAATATAGAAAATATGATAAACTGCAAACAATTGCCATTCAACCTCAGGCACATATGTAAAAACCAATATTATCATTTCTTTTGTTGAAAAATATCCTTCCACTTACGGCATCGCCTTGTGGGACGTGCCTCTGGATAAAAGCAAAGAGGGAAAAATATGGAGACGGAAAGTTACTCCAACAATGTAAAAAGAGGGATGGAAAGTCTTCACTGTCAAACACACACAACCATGTTTTTGAGAAATACACAACGATGTGATAAACCTTCCCAATACAGCATTTAGCAGGGCAAATTAATGTAAGACTTCTGCAGCCAAAATACTCCAAAAATAATATTTGTCTCACATGTGGCTTGAGGATTAAAGCTGCTCCCCATATTAATAATATATCTCAATTGACAACATCAAGTATTTCTCTTTAAAGGAATCCTAGTATCATAGTGTTAAAACAGAATATATACTTTCTATGCAAATAAAATCTGCACTTTTGTTTGAATTTTATTTTTTTTACACAGTCCGTTCAGTGGTTTAAGGTGCACTTTACCACAGTCGCCTCTGACTTTAGGGAGTGACCTCTCTCATTAGTTAAATGCAACAGCGAGCAGCTACGTTATGTCACCCTGCTGGAAGGGGAGGGGGGGCACACACAGCTACTGAACCAAAAAGTCCAGCAACATATCTTTTAATACCCCCCCACATAAAAACAAAACAAAAAGGATGACTTCTCTCTTGACACGAACAGGAGCGAAACGGTGCCCAGATAAGAGAGACGAGGACTTTTGCAGCAAAATGTACAGAGCCGCTGCGACGCGCAAATATACAGGAAATTTACAAATTTACAGGACTTGACCGTCTAGACTGTGAGGCGACAGACTGCTCTGCCGTTTGCGGTTTTGGGAAGGTGTGGAGGGGGGCGGGGGGGGGGGGGGGTGCTGGTTTCGTCCAGCTCTGACGGAGACGGGCAGAGAACGGAGTGTGAAAGCAGGAGAGCTTAAAGGGCGGCACGCAGACCAACTGGCCTCTGTGCCCGACGAGACGGTGTTTTAAAAATAACACAGGTCAACTGAAATGGAGCCGGTCTGAGTGAATGCTCTCTCTCTCTCCGGTCCAGAGTGTCCTGCTCCGCTTTAAACACCGTTGGCGCTCATCTTGCTCTTCTGGGACAGCTCGGTTGCGGCTTTAGCCTGAGGAAGAGGTCGCAGAGGTCAGTGACAACGCTGCACTCACGTTCTTCTCCGCATTGAAGACGTATTAGTCTTCATGGTGTTAAAGGCATTTAGCATTTAGCCCTTGGTGGAGCAGCCATTAGATCTGGAATCATGGGATACTGGTTCCTCAGTCGCACATTGTCCTATGGTATGCGTCTCGCTAGGACTTTCCATGCAGTAAATCTCAAGAGCACTACACTGACATCTCCAATGAAGCACAGCCTCAATAACAGTAATCTGAGTAACAGGTGAATAGAATGGTTTGTACTACACCGACATACCTCAGTGCTCCTCTCTAAATGAACATGATAGTAAACCGGAACGTCCACAGCAGAGGACGGACTGTTAAATGGAAACTGAAATGATGTTTCAGCATCCCTAAATATGCGATTCATCTGACCGATGTTGGAATAATGAGAATAGCACCGTCTTGAAATGATTCAAGTAGGTTTATGCTTGTGTGGAATGAGTTAAGAGACGGAAACCGGGTTTAATGGCGCCGACATCCTGACAGCAGCGATATGAACCCAGTAGCTTTAAAACAAAGACAGAAACGCTTTGTTACAGCAGGACTGAGTGCCTCTTAAAGCGACTGGTTGCTTTGAAGAAGAGACGCCTGAAGAGTGCTCTATATTTATCAGCTATTTTTATACCTCACACAGATTCATGTCAGGTGCTCACTTCCAAATTCAGCCGGTAGCCTTTTTTTTGTATTTTTCTGTCTTCTAGTCGTCAGCGCTCTACATCTCTACTTAAACGAATGTCTACAGCGTTCAAGCACTTTCAGAGCTGCGGGCCGTGTGCCACAGGGAGAGATTAGCATGCCATGTGAGTAAGATTAACGTCAGATTGAGCTAACGGGATTATGACCCCCCCCCGTGTTGCATGTGGATCCCACAGGTCTGACGGGCGCTCACCTGAAGGACTTCGGCAGGAGTCAGAGGTTGGTCCGACACCACCGGAGCCTTGTCTCTCATCTCCTCCACCTTCAACAGACGGAAACAAAAACATTTAGAAGACGGGGGGATTGAAAGGTTCCTCTGTACACCCGAGGCTCTACAAACTCAGAGGTGCAACTTGTCACTTAAATGAGAATAGTTGGTCCACCTTAAAAAGGTCAGGCCACCTTAAGTAAGCTCAGTCTGCAGCTACAAAATGAATGAACAGTAAATAATACTGTCAATTTACAAATTGTTGTCAATAATAAGAACCATCAGCAAAACACTACAGAAATAAGAGTTAAAAACGAAAACATTCCTGATCTTTTGAATCTACATTACTGCACAAAAGGAAATATCAATATTGTAACAGTCTCATTGACGGTGCACACGCGTGAAAAAGGAGCTCCGCCTTCTTCCTTCACTCACCCCCTGGTGGGTGAAGGAGTGAGAGACAGTGCATCTACCGCTTCGGCCAACATCTACTCTGCAGCGATGAGCTCATTTCCTCTCGGTCATCAACACGGCTGCTGATACGCCGATGCTGCTGTGCGACTTACTCACCGGTCTGTCCTTGATGATGAGCGCGGGGTCGGCCAACAGGTCCGGGCTGACCGAGGTTGTGTTTGCGGTGACGTTCTCCGCTGGAGGATGAGACTTCTGCAAAGAAGATTCAAAGTCATTTTTGTCATTGACACACGCCCTGTGTAATGAAATTCTTGTGCTTGCCTTTCCAGAGGCAAGAAACCACCACAAACACGTGGTTACGACTTGCTCTGGGTTATTGTTCATCAGCCGGGTTAAAGTGATGATGCATCAATACTGGATATTTAAATACATGTAAATGCATAGATGTAATTTCAAGGGTTTTGTTTGAGTTAAACTTTTCAATGAAAAGCATTTCGGACAGCATTTCATCAGAAATATTTTTTGAGGGTTGATTAATATTTTCATCTTGGTCATGTGTGGTAGAACATAAAAGGTCTTTGTGTTTGGCAGTTTCATATTTCACTCGTCCGGTGTTTGGCATGCATTAAACATTTTATCAATAGAACGTGTCGCGAGATCCAAAATGCCCCAGATTTGTCACTGCACTCCCTCGGCTCCCCAGCAATGCAGCCATCAGGTGTGAAGCACATTGGATTAACAATTCTTGAAATATATAAATCCACATACAGACAAAAAAAAAAAAAGAGATTCCTTGCTTAAAAAGATGGATTTTAAATTTGATAGACTAAAACAATGAGTCGACAAATGACTATTGTTGCAGCGCGGGTCGCCAAAGAATTGCCAATAGCCATTTACCAGCTTGAATGATCAGCTTCCTCTAAACTGTCCATTCATGGGAGCGAGATTATAAGTAGGTCGAAAAGTTCAAACCTCCAGCTTGGGAACGGGCGGGATGACTGGAGGTTTTGGTTGGAGGTCCGTCAGGTACATGGCTCTGGAGAGCAGCAGCAGCGATGGAGGGACGTTCTCCTTCAGGTGCAGGTCCAGCCACTGCACAGAGAGGAACATCAATCAGACGGGGGACCATGACTTCACATAGAAGGCTTTAATCTTTTAATACAAGTAATTCCTGCATGCAACAAAAGCGCTATTTGCACCATTTTTTTGTCGAAACATCCAACTTATGTCGAAGTTGAAAGGCTGCTGAAATAGCTGCATCATAATGCCAATGTGCGAGTCTGAAATCACAGCTCCTCACGTCTGGCTGCGAGATGAAAGGCAAACACATTTGAAAATGCCTGTTTTCCGAATGGAGTTTATGCTATAAGAATGCTATTCTTTGCTTATGGCAGTTTCTACCACATACATTCATACACAGTTTTTTCCTGTCCCTGTACAAAGTGGAGCTCTGGGTATTTACGTTCTTCTATGTTGCGGAAAATTTTAATCTGGCAAAACAATACCATAATAGAAAAAGACATTGAGTAAACTAAAGCTGAGGTTGCTTTGCTCACCTGCTGAATCTGCTGGTGCAGCTGGTCGGTGGTGAGACCCAGAGACCTCATCCCTCGACTACGACACGCGGCCTGTAATTCTGACACGCTGAGAGCTGCCACGCCCTCCGCTGCGATCATCTGTGAAGAGACGGAGAGGGTTCAGTCCAAAACTGCTGCACGAGCATGAGAAAGTGCTCTACCTGTACCTAAAAACGTAACATGAAACCACTTCTAGAACCTTCTACGTTCCCTCCTCTTGTGACGCCGATAGTCCCTTTTAAAAGGCGCTCACCTCGTCGTCTGCCTTGATGGTTCGGAGCTGCATCATCAGCTGGAAGCGCAGCAGGTTGTTCGTGCCGATGGGCTGCAGCTCCAGCAGTTTGCACAGGGCCACCAGCTGGGGGCGCTCCAGGTGCTCCAGCGTCAGCTCGTCCTCAAACAGCTTGGAGAACCGCACGATGTCCTTCGTGGTGGGCTGCTCGCCGGTGCCGCGGACCTGGCGAGGACGAAGAGACACACTCACAGTCACTAATGCGAAAGGCATAAATACTCCGAGCGAGTCGCCCCAGGAGTTAAAAATAAATAAAAAAGAGGAAAAAAAATTAATTTGATCAAAGCTGTTTCTGCAGAATCGATCTTTCAGTGGAATTGAATTTGGCTGAATTCCACCTGTCACACGGCGACTTCCACGGCCAGCGCTTCCCCGTGGTTTACAACTTTGCACTGGCGGACCTCCGGCTTCATTTAATTGGCGGCCTGATCTGAGCGCGACATGGGCCGGTGGTGCGACTCGACGGTTGAAAGCATTTCAATTATTCGAACATCCCCCTAAAAACCCCTAGCAGTTTGTTTACTTACCCTTTTAAAAACCTTAATAATAAGCAGCATTGAAAAGCATTCGCTTGGGATCTACCTTCTGAACGTATGTGGAGAAGCGCTGCGTCTCGTCTTCCGTTAGAGCTTTGGCTTTGTTCCGTCGGGCCATCTCGGCGATTGTCTCTTGGAGGAACTTGGCCAGCTCCAGCTTGGCTGCCAGGCCTTTCTTCTGCTTCTCCTCCTGCACGGAGGGGGAGGGAGCAACGGGTTACTTTGAGGCTAATGGGACTTTGTTCGCCGCTGTAGATCGATCAGCAGTGAAACGTGGTGTTTACGAGTTATCTACAGTTCATCATCACAGAAGACTTTTCATTCTGGGAGCTGGATCAATACAATGAGACGCAGTCATTGACTGGAGGCCAAAGACGTAGTACAAAAAGCACATTTCACAAGCATTTCGGATTTAAAGCAAAATTGTTACTGCATCACTTTTAACTTCATATTTTCTCTTTTACTAAAAGAACTATGTCTCTCTTAATAATAGAGGCTGATGCCCCAAAAAGGGATCATTTATCTGTAACGGTTTGAACCGTTTTAGATAAACACATCTTAAAAGTATCGTACAGATCAGTGTTTATTTTGGCAGCTATTTTTGATTTAGTCTTAGTCTTTAGACGAAAAATGCATATTAGTTTTAGTCACACTTAGTCATTTTAATCCTTCTTAGTTTTAGTCTAGTTTTCGTCGACGAAAACGACGAAAACTAGACTGATGTAATTAGTTTTAGTCCCATTTAACAGCCTATTAAACTCCTTTTCTTCCCTTCTGGCCCAGGAACCCCGTGTGTTGTGTCTACAGCTGCATAATAGTCTAGCTTGCAGTACTTGGTTGTCCATCACATGTCCCTCCTATAGGACAGGTCTATAGATGTCCCTCCTAGGACAGGTCTATAGCCGGGGTCGGCAAACTTTTTGACTCGCGGGCCACAACGGGTTGTAAAATGTGACGGAGGAGCCGGGCCAAGAACAAATGGTTGAAGTGTTCGTGTGAGCTGATATAAATGACATGTGAAAAATCATTACATGAAAGGATCTGGATTTTAACAAATAGCAAAGCATTTATTTGAAGGCAATTTAACAAATTGGCAAATGTGTAACAACTTCGTGAGGACCAGGGATCTAAACGCAACACTTTGTTGTCTTTGTCTGTTTACTTGCAATGCTTTTGAAACTTCACAGTCCTTTATTGTTTCCACTGTCCCAACTAAAGAGACCCCTTAACGTCCTACAATCGGTGCAATACATTATTTTCTTGGCTTCAGAACCTGCAATGAGTTTATTACGTTAGACGTGTTTGTGACGGAGCGTCTCATCCACCGAGGAAACGCTGCCTGCCGTCGCCAGAGAACAGAGCAGAAAGGTCCGACAGTCTTTAAAGGGGTCTTCATGTTTCTGTGAAGCAGCGCGGCTTCAGCCTGCTAACAGGCAGCTAAACCGAGACCGCTGAGCTAAACTAACGAAGCCACATTCAAACTCGCCAAAGCGTAAAATAGTCGTCGCGGCCCGTAGTCGGTGCACAAGAACCACCGCTGCAGCGCTGCGAGCGTTCTGGGTTCGTGGATGACGTCATCATGACGCGTTAATAACCGCCGTACTTTGCCGGTCTGTTGTCTGTCAGCTGCGGGCGAATTTAGGGGGAAAAAGTATCGTCAACCACCAACATGTTCGCCTCGTCTCGTTAACTAAAGTTAGAATAGATTTAGTCATAGTTTCTATTTTTTAAGATCGTTTTCGTCACGTCTTCAGTCATGGAAAAAAGGTTAGTTAACAAAAAAATTTCGTCATAGTTTTCGTCAACGAAATTAACACTGGTACAGATTATAGTATTCTACCTACCACTACCACTCAGAACCACCTTGGAACATCAGAGCTAACACCTGCAGCCTTTCTTATACAGCACGGTAGGAGGGAACAAAAGGAATTTGGCATTGTTCTAATTACAGGAACCATTGTTTCTTTAAAGTCAGCATCCTGCAGGTTTGGAGAACTCTTGTATTTCATGTTACGGCTCCTTAAGAATGAAGATTAGATAAAAGTCTTCTGCCTGAGTTCATCTCACATATCAGAGCAGTCACATGATTACAATGAACCCGGCGAGGTCATTGAGACTGCAGGAATGTATGTGTGTGTGTGTGTGTGTAGATGGACACATGCCTTTTTGGACTCCGTCTCGAAGGTGGAGGGCAGCATCTCTGGGAAGAGTTTCAGGAAGACGGGTAGAAGGAACTCCATGAAAGGAACGATGATGAACACCGTGAAGGGCACTAGGCGGAAGAGGTCAGCGCAGGTCCGTAACAGCTGGGAAACCAAAGTGGCAGACAAAGTTAGCAGGAGGTGGGTGGGGGGGGGCGACACGTCGGCTGGGGACACAAGCATCGCCGGGACGCCGTTATCTGTCCACCTCTGAAGGTGCGATAAATTCTAATGAAATCGTTGGCTGTAAAATAAGGAAGAACCAGGGCGACTACTTCTGAAGTCCTTTGTTTAAGATTTAAAAAAAGAAACCATAGGAATGTGAAGGAAACAACACAGACACGATGCTGTGACCAGAGAGCAACAGAGGAGGATCGGTGCAGCAGGCCGGGGCATGAAAAATGCACCTATGACTTCAACTTGGGAAACAGGTGAGTCTGAATCCTAATATCTCTTGATACACTACAGTTTGTGCAGCCTAAAGAGGAGTTTACTTTAGTTTAGGTGCAGAAACTATGAGCTTTAATGGTTTGAATGAAACCAAAAAAGCTTCTTTTCTTTTGAGTAAAGCATCCTGCGTATCTGATGTTACTGATGAAGCGTCTCTTACCCGTCTCCTCTCCCTGCGTGTGAGCAGCTGTCCGTGCAGCAGCCTCCACACCATCCTGCCCGCGATCTTGATGTCGATGCCGAGCAACCGGAAGCCGTTGTAGTAGTGCTTCAACTCATCCACTATCTTCTGATGGAGAGCCTTTTTCACGACTGTCCTCTCCTGCACCGGCGGGACGGCTGCCAGTGTGGTGGAGGTGGTGGTGGCGGCGCTGGTGGACGTTGGACTGGCAGCCGACGGAGGTTGGGACTTTTTAGCTTCCGGGGAAGCATCCTGGGTGGCGGTTTTAGTGTCCTCCTGCTTTATTTCTTGGAGCCAAACGCCTGAACTGTGCAGAGATCGGACGAGCGGCAGCGGGTTTTGGCCGCGGTCGATGGCGCGACCTCGATAACAGTGCGGGGAGCCGTAGTGCGAGTGTCTGAGTGGCTGCGGAGACGAGACCTTGCAAGGAGGTGGCTCTACGTGGAGATAGGCTTTGGAAGACAGAGAGGAGCAGCTGTTCCTCTTGGATAACAAATAGGATCCCCTGTTGACAGCAACAAGACAGAGACGTTAGTTTTTACATAATATTATGCTATTTAAAATCTGTATTTACAATACACAACTACAATTTGGAAAAAGGATGGGATTTAATTAATAAAACTGCAACATTTAGCCGATGAAAATTACTTAAATTGGGGACTGTCTTAATGCTTAATTGTATACATCATTTCAGTCTTTTTCTATTCCTGCTTTTTCTGGCACATGTCTACGTTCCTGGAGCTTTACTGCCACATATAGATCAGTGGATTAATGGCAAATACTTCCCTGTACATGTGCAAAACGTTTCTGTAAACTTAATTTAAAAAACAAAAACAAAAAAAAAACATTTGTTGCAGATAAAGTAACAACTTAGCACCGGCTGATCCAGTTATCTGTAAATTCTAAATGGTCGATGTCAGGCCTTATTATCCTACAGATACTAAAAGCGTAGCCAAGGAAGGCAGAGTGAGGACAACGCCGCCCAATCGGCTGCCAGTTTCTCATCGTGCGTCATCGGTGGAAACCACAGCAGTTGTGTGTTTACCTCAAGTTTGTCACGAGAGCCACTCACAGGGCTTCTGTGCAGCAGACGATAGGTAAACAGAGACAGCTTGTGGCTCTCATCGCACTCAGCAGAGAGAACATAAGAGCCAGCAGTTACTGCCGCGCGCTTACCTGGATCTTGTGACTGCGAGGAGCATCTGGTGACTAAAGGCTGCCATGGCGGGGACACGTTTCACTGCTCTGTCAAAGCACACAGAGAGACAGAGGGCGCGTGTAACGTCGCGTGTCTGGTTTCAACTCACTCACCCGAACGGTGCTGCAACAGGCATACATTAAAAAGTGAAATACGCGCAACATCTGGCAGACCTCTCGCTCACAAACACACGCACGCACACAGTCCGCTGCCATAACAAACACATGACCGATAGCATGACAAGCTAGCGAACGGTGAATGGCATGACAGCGCTAACATTAGCATCGGCGTAGACGGACAGCTTAGTTAGCTCAATATTATGCAAGAGCTCGAAGCAGCACCGGTCGCAGCTTATCTTACAAATATCGCACATCAATCCTCTCGGTGTAAAGCCCAAAGGATGTATTTGCAGTTAAAATCCACCTATAACTGACGATGTGTGTTTGGGGAAAACCTAACATAACAAACAGTTATTAGTAATAGGCATAACTAACTCAGTTTGAGTACGTTACTAAAGCGTCTGTTGTGCTAAATAGACGTAACGTCAACTTTAGTTAAAAAAGTAGGGAATCCTACAATTTCATCATTTTCCACAAACGTTAGCCAAGGCCATTGCTTTTTTTACCCAAATCTGACACTCTAAAAATAAAAACCAATATTTTTACTCTCTAAACCTTTGAAAGTTGCTGGTTCACATTAGCATCATGCTAGCAGATTTAAACCATAAAGGCTAGCTTGGACGCCTCGGCTATGCAAGCAGATTAGCTTACCGCTGGCTAAGCTACGTTAGCTAGTAAAATGGCAGCAGACGGATGACTAACCTCCAGCGTCAAAGACGGAGCTATGGCTGCCGCTGCTGACTGGGCGTTGGAAGGCTTCTCGGTGAGACGTAAATAATAGTGATCCATCCACAACAGTCGGTCGAGGTAAACGGGAGTGACGAGAGTAAGGGCTGATGTGTTCATAAACCCATTTACGGTGTGTTTACACCGTCAGTCGTCGTGTTTCGGCTCCACGTCGTCCACTCGCCAAGTGCAGCCTTCTCAGGCAGCTGCACTGAAAGGTCACAGTGTACATGCGTGAATGTTGTGTGCGGTTACTGCCGAAGATCGTCTATATTACGAAAGATGAATGAACCTGCAGTTAAAAATAGTAACGTCCCACCGGTTATTTGCCTTGAAGCATTTTAAAATCTGAATACGTCATTAAAAAATTGATTTAAAAAATGATATGGTAAATGCCTTCAAGCAGAATTATAATTTTCACAATAATCACCCTTTTATGGCAAAATCCTTGAATTTGAAAGGACTCCCCACTATTGATTTGGGGGGAATTTGGTTGTGCAGCTGTACAAGTAGAGAAATAGGAACATCCTGGGAGGACGTGAACTGGAATAGGAAGTACACATGAAGAGAAACTACACAGAAGCATTTGGGGAAATACAACATGTGAGTGGTACAGATAAAGTGACAGTGTAGTACTAAATAGCAGCACTGGCAACGTGTCTGTATGAATATAATAGAATATAGTGCATAAACCAATGTAACATACTGTTGCATAATATGATTTGGTATCAGTAAAAACATTTGTGTAGTAATACTGCATACCACAATATATAGTTATACAATATACCATAGTAGTGTAAGATATAACACAATATTATGCAGTACATAATATACATAGTTTTTATAAATAAATGATGGTGCCGTGAATTCTGCAGCAGAGTGAGACATCTGTCATTGACCGCTCCTCTCTGCTACGGCTCGGGCGAGCAGGCGTATAAAAGCCAATCAGACTCGCCTCGGTGGTGCAAACGTAGCTACGGGATCTGCATCACGTTGTGGTCAGCATGCAATTTCAATAATAAAAAAAGTATTTAATATGTTCACATCCATATAATAAAAATAACTAAAATTAACAGTTCTTTTTCTTGATTTTTTTACACTGCCCCCTTCTCAAAAGACATTTCATCCTTTCATATTAAGAGGAATATTTCACATGACCCCCAGCAGATGCCACTGGCAGTAAACTACACATCCCGGAGTGCTCCTCCGGTCTGCACCCGTGTGGTTTTGGCGCTGAGCTGCAGGAGAGACGGTGCACTAGGCCTGGACTAAAAAAAGAAAAAAAAGAAAAAAGAAACTGGGTGCTTTTTCTAAACCAAAGAGAGAGGGAGCTAGAGATTAGTATTTTCCAGCAGAAGACTGTACACAGGAGGGCGGCGAGAATTGAACACACGTCTATCTGTAACAGGGTTCCTCCGGTCTCCGCTGAAGAGGAGCCCAGCTTTGGGATTGGGCAGCGAGCAGATAGCGTAACACCCCCTCCTCCTCTCTGTTGAGAATTGCGTTAAATCGAGAAAGGGGAAAAAAAGGCCTCAGCTTTATCTATATAACCGTTTTTTTTTCTTCTTTTCCCCCCTCCTTATATATTATACGAGGAACCGTTGCTGGCTGGTGTATGTGTTTAGAATGGGACACACTGAAGGTATTGATATTTCTCTATATTCTCATGCATCTCTCTCAAATCTGTGCTGCTCCTTCGCTCTCCTCTTTAGCGATAAGCGTGTATGCTATAGCTGCTGCATGTTGTTGTCCCCCCCCCCCTCCTTCTCTCCCTCTCCCTCCGTGCCCCCGTCCCTCGGACCATTTGTTTGGGGGACGTATCTAGCTTATTTTCGGGCACATCTCCCACCAAAACCGCCTTTGCTGGAGGTTCAATCACGCCAGACAATTTGATTTAAAGGGGCAAAGGCAGCCATGTTGGCAACGGAGCGTTAGCCTAGCTAACGTTAGCGCCCCCCCTCTCCTGCCCCCCTTCATCTTCTTCCATGTGTTGTGCACAGTAATGGACACCTCGTAATTATATATACAACTATACGTGTGTGTGCCGAAAAACAACCGGACAAATGTCGTGATTGTTTTATGTCGGCTAAAACGGTCCACAACGGCTAGCCTCTCTCGATGGCAGCTAGCTTAGCTTCAGGCTAACATCGCAGAAAGCTATAAGATCATTCAGAGAAACGGCTTTGCTTTTTTTTTTTTTTTCTTCTGCGCGCGCGGTCGTCTCGGCCCGTCGTGAACGTTCCTCACATCACACACGAGCCCCAAAATACCAACACACGTCCTCGCGGATCGCTCGTGACCGTTAGGTGCCACCTTTTTAATGATGTTTACGTCTCCGTTATTCACCTTTGCCCACCAGTGGAGCCCATTCACGCGTTAACACTCGTCCGGCCGACGGGTCGATCAGACGTCTGAACGCGTGAAGAGGAGGCGCAGGGAGCTGCTGTTGCTTTTGTTTTGTTAAGGAGAACCACTTAATGATCTCTCGCATCGTTAATGGCTGTCAGAGGGGAAACTTGTTAATAGTTTTGTGGTCCTCTTATGTCTCCTGACGTGCCCCTGCGAGTTCAACTAAACATCTGTTCTATTAAGATACCTGCAGATGTTTGTCGATACATTAGTATTCATATTCATTAGTCTTATGCAAATGTCCCAGAGCCCCAAGTCAATTTGACCACATTTCCTAGTCAACAAATAATAATCAGATCATTTAGTTTATTATCATAGAAAAGTGATTTACTTTTGCCAGGTGTGCTCGGAATATGGTTCAGTTATTCATCTGATTATTGCAATTATTTCATTGTGTTGTGAGGTGAGGAAGCATATTAAACCGTATATATGTATTCGGAGGATGGTCTACATTTGCTTTGACTTCATAAAGCATTAAGCTAAATTACCCATCAGACGCCGTACTGCTCAGGAGGCCCCAGGCACCGTGATTTGTAATTATTTTGTTTGTTGCAGATGTGTTTCCAAATCTGCAACACTAAAGTGACAAGTTAGCTGAAATGGTAAAAACAGGTGCTACATTATTTAGCTGGAAGCAAACCGTATGTTTTGCAGATATGTGTTTTTACCATGCAGCCACAGGTCCGACAGTTTCACCTTCATGAGGTTAATAGGAAAGTCCTCTGTGTCAATATCTACTGTACAAAATTCCGATCCTTGTTTTAAAAAGATGATAACAAACTGACATGCAACAAACTAGGAAATTATCATTTTCAAAGAATTTTTCTGGTGTGATATTTGAATGACTCTGTACCAAACAACAACGTCTCCTTGAGTTTGTAGAATACGATGTCCGGACCAAGACATCTCTGCAGGACGAAAGTATTTAAAACTAAATGCTATGCTGCGATTTGAAAATTACAGTTGGCCATATGGCATTTCTGATCAAATTGTGAATCCCGTATATACGTAAATAATGCATAGAAAGTGGCGGGAGCCACGGGGTCGTTAGGGGCCCTCAAAGGGTCATGCAGAGAAAATTAAGCTGGTGCTACATGTCCTATATTTCTCAGCGCTTTTTACAGGATAAAGGAGATGATCTGGATCAGGGTATTGGTCCTTTTTGCTTTGATCACTGTGATGAGGATTTAATCAGAGCCTCTTTTGACTGCATACATCTCTGTCATCAGGTCCAGTCAAAGAAAAAGACAGTTAAGGATGCAGGAGCCCAACAATGGATTTCTCCTTCTCTTTCATGCAAGGGATCATGGGAAATACAATTCAGCAACCCCCTCAGCTCATTGACTCAGCCAACATCAGACAGGAAGGCACCTGTGACAGTGACCCCGGCGAGGATGGTGGTCCCTCCTACGATGCTGCCCTGGATGCAGAGTTCTCCTACCCGCCGTCGGCCTCGGAGGACATGTCTCACGTCTCCAACGGCTACCCGCCCAGCCTGGGCATGTACGAGCCGCAGGCCAAGTTCTCCATGTACTCGCAGTTCCCCAACGGCTCGGCCAACGGCTACGGGGCCATACGGAGCTACGGCGACCACGTCCTCATGCCGGGGGAGGGGACGGTCCTGAGGGGCCCGGGTCTCCAGGAGAGGCCTTTGTCCCCGGTGTCCCCGCCCCTGCACCCGCACCTCCACCACCATCACCACCTACTCCACCACGGCGCCCACCACTTCCACTCGAACCTGCCTCACATACAAACCCAAGCGCACCCGCAGAGCCCCCCCCCGCCGCCGCCCTCCCAGCACCACCTGCCCCATACGCCTCACATCATGAGCCACACTCTTCCCCCTCCTCCGCCGCTGATCCTGCCTTCTTCCAGTCCCCCGCCTTCCCTTGTGGACAACACTCCTTCCTCTCAACCCCCCCTCGGCCTGTCCAACACCCCCGATGGGCCGCTGAAGAAAACCAGCTCTCCAGAGATCAAGCTGAAGATCATAAAGACGTATCAGAACGGGAAGGAGCTGTTTGAGTCGGCGCTGTGCGGAGACCTGCTGCAGGAACTGCAGGTAGTGTGCATGTCCGAGCATGTTACTCACACACACACACACACACATCTTTATCTATCAAAGTTATGGCTGTCGGATCTTTTTCGGATCAAATTCAAAAACAAATGACTTGTTAACTGTTGATTATTCATGGAAAATTGAGGATTCTTTTGTTTTATTTGACTGTAAATGGAATATCTTTGTGTCTTTCAAGATGTCAGATTGGATTCTGGGAAATTGTGACGGGATTACTTTAAAAAGACATTTTCCGAATAATCTGCAAATGAATCATCATAATAATAGTAATAGTATTCTAACACGATGAGCCTCTTCATGTGAACGTTTTGTTTAAGCTGAACCTCATAACTAACTAATAACTAACTTTACAAGCTTTTAACCACATCGCAGTCATCCATGTAAGCGTTAACCTTTATGGCTCTTTTTTTAGAATAAAAATAATCAATATATCCCAACATGGACTTGCTTTTGTAGTTGCATATTTTTTTTATCAATGTCTGTAAATAACAAGGCTAACTTGAATAATAATTGTTTCCCTTTTTCCCTTGAAAAATGACTTTGTTAAATGCGCTGAAACGCTGCTGTTTCAATTTCCACATGTTCGTGCTCTGAATACAAACAAAAGCATCCCGTGCAGACAAATGACGAGGCAATGTCAGACAAGGCAGGTTGAACAACGGAAAGATTTTTTTCACATACTAAATGTCTAATGTGCCCCATTGGTATCCATTCACTCGGTGCATCTTGGTTTTCTTTTACTCGCGCAACTCTGATTTCAGCTGACGCAGAGATCCGTTTTGGAGCGGCCGTTTATGTAAAAGTCAAGCGGTGTCTCATCGCCGCCGCTGTGTTTTACTACTTTCTGCTTCTCAGAAGGACGAGGCCACTCCGACGCAGCGCCGACACGAGAGGAAGAAGGAGAAGAGGAAAAAGAGCGCGCAGCTGCAGCTGCAGGAGCAGGACCTGGACCAGAGCCAGGAGCAGCAGGCACAGGAGGGCACCACGGAGCAGACGGAGGACCCCAACGCGCAGCCCCGGGAGACGGAGACGCCCCCGGCCCCGACTGAGAAGCCTCCCAAGACAACGATCAAAGTCGAACCCAAGACACCCAAGGCGAGTTCGCCCTCCGCGGCCCTTCGACTCCCATCTTTGCCTGCAAATCCCCCGCAGCTTGTGGCCAAGTCGGTGACTCACTGCTGTTTCCCTCCCTGTTTAGGTCCCGAAGGTCCACCATCCGTCAGTGATCCAGGAGACGGGCTTCTGTAAGGAGTTTGTGATAGGAGACCTGGTGTGGTCCAAGGTGGGCACCTACCCCTGGTGGCCCTGCATGGTCTCCTCTGACCCGCAGATGAAGGTCCACACTCGCATCAACACCAGAGGTACGTGCACACGCGCACGCATCAAGAAACGCAAGCGTTTGTACGCGGGCCGACGTTAAGACTTCTTCCCCTTGTGTGTCTTTGCGCAGGTCACAGGGAGTACCATGTCCAGTTCTTCGGCAGCGTAGCTGAGCGAGCGTGGATCCACGAGAAGAGGATAGTCCTCTACCAGGGGAAGCAGCAGTACGAGGACCTTCAGGCCGAGACTCTGCGCAGGGCCACCAACCCCGTAGAGAAACACAAAGTATGTACGGAGGCATCAAAGAAGTGTTGTCAGGCCAAAGACCGGAGTGTCTCAGATTTGTCCAGTCCAGCAGTCCAGTTTGTCACCTATTGATACGGGACTGTTGAATCCTGATATTAATCTTTAAGAGTAACAACGTGTTAGCTGCTCTATTACATATTTGAGAGGACTTTGGTCTCCAATTACAATTTCCAATTGTTCTGGTTCTACATTTTATTTTCCCACTCCCATGCATTTACTAAATAAACGAGCCATTTTGAGGCATTGTTGTTTGGTTTTGTATCAGATTAATTTACTGTGAGCGGTGTGTTTTTCATATAAAGAAGTAATTTCTCCTGAAAATCTGCGCAAACCATGTAGATAAAACCGTTTCTTAATGATTCCATTTATGTTGTTTGTTTTTTTTGTCATTTTTAAACCGTCATGTATCGGTACATATTTGGGTAAGCTAATATTGATTGAATATCAGGTTCCATTCAGAAATAAAGTTCATGAGTTGTCCGGTGTTTAATCCCGGTTTTCTCCTCCAGCTCCTGAAGCCCATCCCTCAGCGGGAGCGCTCTCAGTGGGAGGTGGGTGTGGGCCACGCCGAGGACGCCTTCGCCATGTCACGGCAGGAGCGCATCGACAACTACACCTTCATCTACGTCGACCCAGACCCCATCGAAGGCCCCTCCAGCAGGAAACCCACCATCCGCGCCGAGAAACGAAACCGCCGCTCCAGCGGCTCTGTGGGTAAGAAGGAGGAGGGCGGAGTTAAGTCGCCGGGGAAAGAGCAGCCGGCGCGGCAGCAGCCGCCACGCCGGCAGCTGCCGCGCCGGCTGTGTAGCATTTCCAACGCGGACGACGCCGCAAACTCCAAGGCCTCGCACGAAGACAAGGACCAGAAGGGAGACTCCCCGAAGCCGGACGCCGGAGGCGACGCGCGGCAGGGTTCGCCGCCGCCTGTCAGGGCCTGGAAGACGGCGGCGGCCCGGAAGCTCCTGCCTCTCTCCATCACCATGAAGAGGCTGAACGTGGAGATCACAAAGTGCGACTGGCCTCTCCTGCAGAAAAAAGCCGCTCTGTCTCCGAAAAAAGAGCAGCCGCAGGAGGAGGAAGAGGAGGAGGAGGACGAGGAAGAAGAAGAAGAGGAGGAGGAAGAGAAGGAGGAGAGAGTTGCGAGGGAGGCCCGGCAGCCCGACCTGGGATACTGCTCGCCCGAGGACAGCAGAGCTAAACCCGAGCCCAGTCCGGAAGAGGAGGAGGAGGAGGAGGAGGGGGAGGACGACGGAGAGGGAGAGGGAGAGGAGAGGAGAGAATCCCCCGCCAGTCGGAGGAGCGAGGAGGGAGGAATGCAGCAGACCTCCTCTCCTGGATCCCACCACAGCAGTCCCCACGGTCGGTAACACAGACACCAGCGGCGTGTTCGTGACAAAACTGTGACGTCCTTTTCAAGTCAGTAACACATTATTTTCCCGTGTTCTCCAGGTTCTCAGGAGAGGAAGCTGCAGCGGCGGTCCGTCCGGAGCAGGTCCGAGTCAGAGAGAGGCAACGACCCCGTCCCGAAGAAGAAAACCAAAAAAGAACAGGTATTGTTTGTCATACAGGCACAATCTTCAGGATTTTAAGGCGTATTAAATAATATAAAACTGCACAGAGGTTTGTTAAATCTAGAGGGCGGATTTAGTATAAATATTTATTCTTGTGCTTAGTACAAAAATGTCTCCAAACTTGCTTTTTGATTGCTGAATCAAAATGAATCTCACAATGACCGAAACTGCCTCGTTTTAACCACGACGCAGGCTGAGACGGCTCCCGAGACCACGCTGAAGACCGGTTCACAGAAAGGTAGGGCCTCTTTCCATCACAGCTCCTTTTGAAACGTCTCCTTACGGTTGAGTGAAATCCATCTTTTCTTTGGTCATTTTGCCGTCCTCAAGGAGCCAGTGAGATCTCGGATGCCTGCAAACCCCTGAAGAAGCGAAGCAGAGCGTCGACGGACGTGGAGATGGCGTCTTCTCAGTACAGAGACACCTCTGACTCCGACTCCAGAGGCCTAAACGACCCACAGGTGCACTCAGAGAAACAAGAAAACTGCAATATTGAGACGCATGCATTCACGCCTCACTTAAAAAGATTTGTTGTATTATTCCCGAGACAAACTTTCAGTCAAGTCGTCTGATCGTCATTGTCTCTGTTTCGCTTTGCATATTCCATATTTCATATTGCATATTATTTATTTGCATTTTCAGAAATGATAAAGATGTCATTTATGATTGAATATGAATATTTCTGGGCTCTATACATTTTGTTCGGACAAAAGACAAAGACAACTTGATGATGGGAATGGACTAAGCCCCGAACCCAATGATTCATTGGTTAATAATGAAAGCGATCATCCGTCACTGGTGTGGCTGTCCACACTCTGCAAACAGCAGCAGCTGAGCAGGGCGACGTCTGGTCCCACTTCTTCACACAAACCGCTTCTCCGCGTCGCAGGGTTTATTCGGGAAGAGCCTCGACAGCCCGGCAGCGGCCGATGCAGACGCTTCAGACACTCAATCCGTGGACTCTGGCTTGTCGCGTCAGGACGGCAGCGCCGGCAAGAGAGACACCGTCTGCCAGGTCAGCGCCGCTGCCGATTCACCGCTGCTGTCTCAAAGAGCCTCGAGTTGTCCATTAATACGAGCCGCCTCTCTCTCGCTCTGCGTTGTGTGTGTGCGCTTAGGTCTGCGAGGTGTACGGAGAGGGCTTGCTGGTGTGCGAAGGCGACTGCGGCAGACAGTTTCACCTGGACTGTCTCAGCCTGACGGCCCCACCCGAAGGCAGGTTCACCTGCCTGGAATGCATGAACGGTGAGAGGATTTGGTAACGCCATCTGTAGGTCACCATCAGAGACTTGTAAGTCGTCTCCGAGAGGCTAGTGGAGAGCATCCTGCGGAGGCACTAGCCTTTAATAACTCAGGGATCCAGTGGCTGTACGTAGCTAAGCCGCTCTCCTTCCATCCAAGCATTTGTCCCCGTCGCTGCACTCGACACCACGCGACTGAATTACCATAAATAATCAACAGGGGTTTACCAAAAAGGCACAAACAATACGTGGCTCCTCCCCCATCTCCACAGTCGGATCTTTTGTTTTGCGGCTTTGCGTTCGATGACTTTCTTTAAAAAAATATATATATATATTTTACATTTTCTTCCAGGCAATCATACTTGTTTCAGCTGTAAAACGGCGGGCCGGGAGGTGACGCGCTGCTCTGTGTCTGGATGCAGCTGTTACTACCACGAGGACTGCGTCCGCAAGCTCCCGGGCACGAGCGGAGGTTCGGACGGAGGCTTCTGCTGCCCTCAGCACAGCTGCTCTACCTGCTGCCTGGAGAGAGACCTTCAGCGGGCCAGTAAAGGTGAAGCAGCCTGTGCTTTGTTCTCTCTCAGGTCTCTGTTGGAATCTGCAGGGGAAGCTGTGGGCTAACGAGCCGCTGCTACATCAGCAAAGTGTATGACAAGCAAAGCCTTCGGGCTTGTTCGTGGATGTTATTGACCAATAGCAATAGAAAAAGGATTCCAACGGAAAAGTGATTCCATGGGTGATGGTGGAACTTTCATGTTAGAGAGAACATGTGCAAGAGGAAGAAAAGGGTTGGGTTTTTTTTGGAGGGAAATCAGATTGAGAAAGAGAGGACTTTTTTTAATATTCCATTTCATGGTGAAATTTCTTGGTGACACATTCTTGCAAAAAACATCCCGTTTCACTTGGAACTTAAAGCGCTATTGGTTGAAAAGTAATCTTTGTCTTTTTAGATGATGGTGCATTATGTTTGTCGGAAAATAACCGACCTGCAAAAAAAAAAAAAGAGGAAGCGATGCACCGTGCAAAGTTGAGATAAAAACTTTCAGTGAATTATGTTTCACTGTATGATAATAGTGTTTACTGTGTTGTAGCACTCCGTGGCCTCTACGTGAAAGACGTCTTTTAACCCCATCAGTCACCTCACAACCAGCCAGAGTTACCGTGTGAACCTCTAGACCCCATGTTGGGACCCACTGGTCCAAAACACTCAAGTGTGAATGTGTGTCGTCTGATCACATTTGATCGTTGTTCAAAGGCAATGAAGCAAAGATGGGGAGCCTGAAAAGCTGAGAACTTCATTATTACACATCACTATTTAATCTGCCAGAGAAAGTAGTGGAAGTGGTCGTATTTCATCCTCCTCAATCCTTTTTTTAATTTCAACTGAAACCTGTGAAGGCGTCTCAACTGATTCATTCTAGAAACTCTGCAGTAATGAGGGGGAGGGAATGTTTTTGTGTGTGTGTGTGTGTCACACTATACAGTTGTAATGGGGCCCACTGAACTCCGACGTCCCTCTCCTCGCCCCCCCCCTCTCTCCCCCCAGGTCGCCTGATGCGCTGCATCCGCTGTCCGGTGGCCTATCACACGGGGGACAGCTGCGTGGCGGCGGGCAGCGTGGCGCTCACCCACCACATCATGATCTGCAGCAACCACAGCGGCGCCAAGCGGAACGGCCTCCTCACCTCCCCCATCAACGTGGGCTGGTGCTTCCTGTGTGCCAGAGGTGAGCTCCCACTCACTGGCCGGCCACTCCTCGCCGTTAATCTATTAATATGACCTCTGTCTCATGAAATGTTTTGTGTTCCATCCCGGTACTAACTGACCGATGCAGGCCGTCACACTGCACTCTGCTTAGAGCGCCGGATGGTGACCAGGGAGAAAACACAGGATTTCTTCCTAAATTTTAAATCCCTTTCAGCCTGTTTTAGATCCGATGTTTTGCCGGTCCAAGTTGAGTGCACTGTTCGGCCACTTTGTGTCGGGACAAACTCTACTTGTTTGTTCTGAGTGTGCTTGTGTGTGTGTGTGTGTGTGTGTGAGAGAGAGACTGTGAGACTGTTTCTCTTATTTGTGAATTTTGGGTAATCTCGAGTTTTGACCCCGGCTCACCCCCGTCTCTTCCTGTGTGTCTTGTGTAGGACTGTTAGTGCAAGACCTTACTGACACCATATTAAGTTCATATGCCTATAAGTCCCACTACCTTCTGACTGAGTCAAATCGTGCTGAGTTGAAATTACCTATGATTCCCTCTCCTTCGTCAGCTACCAAAAAGAATGTTGGGAAAGGTAACTGAACCGTTTTTCTCTTTCTCCTTTTGTCCCACTGGTCTGTGTTTGTGTCGTGCCTGCTCCCCAAACCCCCTTCCCTTTTTCTTCATGTCAAAGCCTTAAGGTGCAAAGTCAATTAACTGGTTACAAACAAAGGCAGTTAATTTCAATGCAGTGGCGCAAAGTAACCTCAGCCAAGTTCACTAACACATTAACGGCAAACAATGGGCCTCATGCAAGAACCCCTTTCTGTTTTCTTTTCTCCTGAGTGAGATTTACTGACAGAGCTGCGTGTGTGTTGAACGTTTTTCACAGCAGGCATTTTGACCAAGGCGAGTAGCACAAGCACAGGTGTAAAAAACAAAATGAAAACAATTTACATTAGAAAATGTGAGAAAAGAACCAGGCAAAGAGGTTCATGAGGGCACTCTGACAAATGCTAGTGAGCATTATTAATATGCTGTAAAACGTTCATACAGCTGACAGTGCTGTGTCATCATAGCAGCGCTGCACTGATGCAGAAATATAGAGGATCTTTCCATTAAAATAAATTCACTTCCCGTGTCCCTAAAATTGACATTTGGTTTGACTCATTAAAAATGCTCAAACTTGATTTGTAATCCAAAGAATTTAGAAGATTTTGTTTCTACCAATTTGCTGATGGGTTATTTATATTATTATATAATATAATTTTGTTTTGATAATAAACAACAGGGTTTATTTGTTACATATTATGGGATCGGTACCCCAGATATTGTAATCTGAGATGATCCAAAGTCTGATTGGTGGGTCCCTCGCCATGGGACAACACGTGGACATCTGTTGGTGTCCCATTAGAGGACAACCTTGAGTGAAGCATTATTATTACGTTGCTTTCTAAGCTCCAGAATGAACCATTCAGAGAAGATGTTGTTTGACCCGACGGCAGATGCAACAAAAAGAAAACAGATAGATGAGAGAATAATATTCTTTTTTATTTTATCTTGCGTTGATGCATTTATTCATTGTTTATTCCTATTACAGCGTTATTATTTTCATTGTAGGTTGTGAGGCTTTCTTTCTGCCTGTGGAGACGGAACTGCATTAGTTTTGTGACTAGATCTCCTCACTCGCTCGTACGTGCCTTTCAAGAACAAGTCTATTCATACGCGTGGTTCTGGCACGAGGCCCATTGTGACATTATTCTGCCCTTGCATGAACAATCGGGTTATATTGCTGCAACAAGCTGTTACAAACAAGTTAAATAAATTATTTTTCTAATTTTCAACATGGAAAGTTTCTCTGGAATTGGTCACCAAATGTTCAGGACTTGGTGTGTGATGCTGTGCATTAGTTCAGGTCCTGTTTGGGGTTGTGGAGCTTGTTGCTGTTGGAGGACGCGCTGCTTCTCTGCTTCAGCACTCTGGGCTTTTTTTTGTTTTTGTTTATATTCTGAAGTCCTCATACCTTTTATTTTTTATGCTTATTGCAAGGTGGGTTTATTTTTTTCTGTAATTTTTCCGACTGAATTTCTCAGAAGGAACCAAATTCTACTCACCTCAAAGCTTTGACCGGCCTTGGATGGAATACGTTCTCAATCGGGACGAGATCTGATCACAGACGAGCAGAGATCCGCACAAGAATAGCGAGATTTCGCTCTTTCAAAGCTCCGTAAAGCGTTTTTGCATATTGCAAAGTGATAAGCTCCATGATTCCATGCAAGCTGGTCTGTGTGGGATGCGTGACGTGTGATGGGACGAGTTTGCTTTACTAGCAGGACCGCATGCCTGCTTTTTTAAGTATAACCCTGATTCATTGTTAACTCGCTGGCTGATTTTTATTCCTGTGCTGCTGCATGTATTTCCCTTAGACTGGTCTTGGTACATTGCTCTGAATCTGATTGCCAGACATGCTGTAACTGCTGCAATGTAAAACTGCCCCCATCCAGCACCAGTGGAGCCGCCACTCAAACCCCAAAAACTCCCCATGCAGATGTAATTCTGATGGTTTATCCATACAAATGTTGTGAACATTTACATGAACAATATTTTCATATCACGCCAGATGTTTTTGAAGTATTTGTACTTTTTCTCCGGCTTGTCTGCAAATGAGATTCAGAGTTTGTCCAGGTTTTAAGGTGCATCACCTAATTGTACACTCCTCCTCTCTTTGCATACCCATTTCCCACAACGCATGCGCACACACACACACACACACACACACACACACACACACACACACACATATACATCTTACAAATGCAGGAGGCAAGTTGCTGTGCTGCGACACTTGCCCGGCTTCCTTCCACCCGGAGTGTCTGGAGATGGAGACGCCGGCGGGGCCGTGGTCCTGCAGCGATTGCAGGGCGGGGAAGAAACCGCACTACAAACAAATTGTCTGGGTCAAACTAGGCAACTACAGGTACGGAGCACCGGCCTCCAGGGGGGGTCGTGCTGTCACTTTATGGTACGGAGACATCCAAAAGGCAAAACTACCCACAGAATGTGTGCGTGACAAACTAAGCCACAGACGTTTGTAAAAATAGGGAATATTACTCTCTCTTATTGTAGAAGTTTAGTGCAACAAATTAGCGTTGTACAAACTAAAAGATGATTTTAGATGTAGGGGACACAAATAATGTCTCCTCCATGTAAGGAAAAGGCATTGTGTTAAATACTGCCTTCGTGTTGGCCAAACCTGTAGATGAGTCGGAGGTCTCAAATGAGTTATTATTCGCATAGAGTAAATGGGTTTGGTGTGACTCTCCTCTTGAGCCTTCGTCGCTTTGTTTCATTCTTCACCACACTCTTCTTCGTCCTCACCTTTCCCCGTCCCGCTTCCCTCGGCAGGTGGTGGCCAGCGGAGATCTGCAACCCTCGCCTGGTGCCGTCCAACATTCAGAGCCTCCGCCACGACGTCGGCGACTTCCCCGTCTTCTTCTTCGGCTCCCACGACTACTACTGGATCAACCAGGGCCGCGTCTTCCCCTACGTGGAGAATGACAAGAACTTTGTCACGGGTCAGATCAACATCAACAAAACCTTCAAGAAAGGTAATTTGCCCCCAACGCCACCGTACCTTTGAGACCAGTCTGCTGCGATTCTCATTATCTTCAAAGCACGGGTGAGTCTCTTGAGATGTTGTCCCGTGTGTTTTTCAGCTCTGGAAGAAGCGGCCCGGCGGTTTCAGGAGCTCAAGGCGCAGAGGGAGAGCAGGGAGGCTCTAGAGCAGGAACGCAACTCTCGCAAACCTCCGCCCTACAAAATCATCAAGGTGATGTCCTTTTAAATACGCCGCTTCGGACAAGTGACCCCCGTATTCTACAAGTGTGTTTACTTCTCCATTCGGTGTCTTCTTGTATCAGTCCAACAAACCGGTGGGGAAAGTGCAGGTGCACGTCGCTGACTTGTCGGAAATCCAGCGATGCAACTGCAGGCCGACAGACGAACACCCGTGCAGCCTCAACTCCCAGTGTCTCAATCGCATGCTGCAGTACGAGTGCCACCCGCAGGTTTGAGCGCATTCCTGTTCGTCAGCTCGGTGGTGGAGCTTCCAAACCGGCGACGCAAACACTTATCTACCTTTTTATGTGTGTTTGTCTTGCCGTTGTCAGGTTTGTCCCGCAGGAGACAGCTGTGAGAACCAGTGTTTCTCCAAGCGGCTGTATGCAGAGACGGAGGTGATAAAGACTGACGGGCGCGGCTGGGGCCTCCAGACCAACCAGGCTCTTAGGAAGGTCAGTGCTGAGAAATCCAAAGCGTCACGTGTGGTGTCATCAGATTCTAAAACCAACGTGTCGGGATCGACCGAGAACTACTAAAGACCCGACGCGCTGGAAGAGACAAATGACGAGCGTCAACTGATGCAGGCATCTCATGTGAAATGCCTGCACCTCAGATCCAGCAGTATTTTAGGGAAAGATTTCTGCAGCTCTTTTATTTCAAATTATGATTAATAATGATGAATAATAAAGATTCATTATGGCCTCTTTGGCCCCTCTAAAAGGTTACGGTAAAAAGACATTTCAAAGAATGTTTGGTCACTGGATCCTTAGTTGTTGTCTAAAATCAAGACGATGTCGACGGTTTATTTTGATTACAATTTTAAAAATGCAACATGGCTATGGGCTCAAAATCTTCTTTGAGTTCCTTGTATTGGAAATACAATATAAATATATATGTAAATGGTCCATTTCCACAAAAATAAGACCTATTGTAGGTCTTATACTGAAGAGCCTCTGCGCTGCATGACATGTGACAGCAGAAAGGTGTCATTGAAGTGGGACAGGGAGCCCAGAGAAGGAAATAATCTAAAGTGTGCGACGCCTGTTTGCTCCCCCAGGGCGACTTTGTGACGGAGTACGTGGGGGAGGTGATCGACGCGGAGGAGTGCCAGCAGCGGATCAAACGCGCCCACGAGAACCACGTGGCCGACTTCTACATGCTCACCCTCACCAAGGTAACGCCTGCGATGCCGCCGTACGCTGGTTCCCCCCCTCGTCCTCCCGGCGTCTCAAACGTCCGTCTTCTTCCCTCGCAGGACCGCGTGATCGACGCCGGCCCCAAAGGGAACTCGTCTCGCTTCATGAACCACAGCTGCCGACCCAACTGCGAAACCCAGAAGTGGACGGTCAACGGGGACGTTCGCATCGGACTCTTCACCCTTTGCGACGTCGAGGCCGGTGAGTTCACGCCGCCACCGGCGAGCACGTTCCGTTTCGACACGCCGGGCCGCGACGTCCGTCGGTGAAAATGCTGTGCGTGGTGTTCCCCGCAGGCACGGAGCTGACCTTCAACTACAACCTGCACTGCGTGGGCAACCGCAGGTCGTCCTGTCACTGCGGATCCGACAACTGCTCCGGGTTCCTCGGGGTGCAGCCGACGGTGAGCGCGCCTCCCTCCGGCGACCCCGCCGCGCTCCCCGGCTGCGCTTCATGACCACTCTGTGACCGCGTTTTCCCTCCAGAGCGCCGTGGTGATGGAGAAGGAGGAGAAGGCCAGGAACGCCAAGCTGAAGCCGAAGAAGCGGAAGCTGCGGCCCGAGGGCAAGCAGACGCACGAGTACTGCTGCTTCTGCTGCGGAGAGGGGGGCGAGCTGGTGATGTGCGACAGGAAGGACTGTCCGAAGGCGTACCACCTGCTGTGTCTCAACCTCACCAAGCCGCCATACGGTAACGAGAGAAGCCTGCACTCTCAGCCCAGTTCAGCCGCAGTAACGCAGCTTTTAGGATGTGGCATGCTTGCAAAAATAACTTTATTGGTACCTTATTGCCACACGCTAACCAAACATCTCTCTGAATAATACCCGAGTGTAAACCTGATGAGCAACCCACAAGCCACAGAGCAAATACTCGAGCAGTATCGAGCTCCAGTATTTCTCGCTTGTTTTGGACCTCTCGTGGAGGTCGACCCCTCGCTTTGGTTTTGTCTTTAGCGATCAACCTCTGAAGAAACAATCGATAACACTTGAATGGACAACATTGTTTCTGTTCCAGAAATGCGTATTTTATGCTGTTGTTTTCTTGTGGACCGTCTCATGAAGCTTCGCCCGTGTCTGTCCGCAGGACGCTGGGAATGTCCGTGGCACGACTGCAGCCAGTGCGGCGCCCCGGCCTCGTCCCTTTGTGACTTCTGCCCCAGCTCCTTCTGCCGGGATCACGAGGCGGGGGCGCTCACCTCCTCCGCCCTCGAAGGCCGCCCCTGCTGCCCCGGCCACGACCCCGCCAGCCCCCTCGGCTCCCTCTCGGGCTCCGCCCAGCCGCGCTGCTCCGCCCTGAGCCCCGCCGCCGTCAAGGAGGAGCCGGAGGCGGCAGAGTGACGCAGTGCGCGGCTCCCCTCGATACCTCGTTCCCCGCAAGGCCTCCTGGGCTCCGATCCCGCTCTGACGAAAGGGAATACAGAGCTTTTTTCTTTTTCTTAACCAGTGCCACGGCCCGAAAACACGCCGGCAAACACCTCGGTGCCGTTTTGTTGCAGGAGCAGAGCAACGCGAGTGTTGGCGGCGGGGGAAGCGCACCGCTTTGCCTCCTCTCTCCTTCGCCACTAATGCTCCGCTCAGACCAGAGCGCCACCCAGAGCGCCACCCCATCACCGCTCTTCCACTTTTTTTTTTTTCTGCAGCTGTGGAAATTCACGTCGTCAGATACTGGAACTACCTTTGAGGGACTCGAGGGGGGAGGTGGATGGAGAGAGGAGGAGGAGGAGGTAAAGATAACAATGTCCGCTGCTCCTCCCCTCGTCGGCCTGCTGTAAGCGGCGGTCGGAGTTCCCCACACAGGATGATGGCACACAAGCTGACCTTCCTCCTCCTCCTCCTCCTCCTCTTCCTCCACAGCCGATCGTCGCTCAGGACGTGATGGTGTTTGTCTCTTCAAAAAGGGAGGGGGGACCGATCTTTGTGCAATGCTTTTCAGGACCACACTACATTCCAACCTTCCTTAGACATGTTTTTTAATATACTTCTGGGTATAGATGAATATAATTATATACAGTATCTATGTTTGTTAATGTTTACAGACCGATCCTCTCACTTCATCTCGGTGAGTGGCGTATTACGTTTGTTTGTTTCGGTGTGCAGACCTCCTAGTGAACATAGTCCTACTAAGGTGAAATATAACGGTATATAGCGTAATGCTATGACATTACAGTACTTGTACGTGATTTTTCATATTACCAGTCTCACTCGCCATGGTGTACATAAATTGGCTCACGATATTGTAAAGTAGGTGAAGATTGTGAGGGGCGGAGCCTCGCCTCTCTGTTCGTTAGGAATCTCCTTTTATTTTCACTTTTCAAGCAACAGGACAGATCCATTTCTATTTGATTTGCTTTTCTTTTCCCCTTTTTTCGGATCAAGTTCTGTACCAACCTTTCCTCCAACTGCAACTGTTGTTATTTGTATTGTAGAGGGGGGGGCGGGGGCGGGGGGGGGTCTTGTGATCACTGGTGCTGTCTTAAAGTATTGTTGATCAGCCTTAAGTTGGATTTTGGCTGTAGTGACTGCTGCCCAGACGCAGTATGTTTCAGTAACGTCGTGTACTGTGACCCGTTTTCATTTCCTTTTGAACTTTTTATTTGCCAAACTTTTCCTAAAAAGCACTTTTACACAGCTTGTCGCTACACAATTTAGTTAGATCATACATATACAGAAATGTGTAGTAAAAGAACATTTGACAAGTGTTTCAAAATGGATACCTCTTCTTGTAGTAACGTCGGAATTATAACTGTGTTAAAACTCTTCTTCTCTTTCATTTTTTATTATTTTTTTGGAGGGAAGTGGCTGAAACAAGCTGCTTTCTTTTGGCACAAGTAGGAATGACTGCCAGCCGGCTCAGTGCAGAAGAGGTCTGCGGCGTCCTCGAGACGCACTTCTTCCTTTCCCACCCCGAGAACGTCCTCGAGGCCGGGCTTCATGTAAAGACGTGGTGGTATAACAGCGGTCGCGCTCGTATGATGTAAAAAATACAAACTCCTGTACAGTGTTTTTAATAGCTCATCCGTAAAATCCAAATCTTTGTGTATTTATTGCACCACATTTTATACCAATTTCTTTTTCAAACTCCAGTGCAGTAATTTGTCTCCCCTTCTCCACCACGGTGTAAGTGAAATAGAAATAATAAAAAAAAAGATATAAAAAAATAAACACAGGGAGTTTAACACGATATATGTGTATTTAGTCATTGCATACGTTTGAGTTTGTTTTCACATTGGGTGTAATGATTCCACACTGACAGCCGCTGCTCATCGACCCGTCTCGTGACTCACTGTAAATGGCGTATTGAAGCAGTACAACATAGGAATGTACAGTCTCAGTTCCACAGCAGGTGTTGTGCTTTTTTGTTTGTTTGTTTTTAAGCCGGGACTCGATGAGGTTTACCTGTTCACTCGCCCGGCCCATCGCTTGCGATTCTACCACGGTCACATGACCGCATCTTAGTGCCCTTGATTGTTATCACTATTTTCCTTTTTTTAAACCTGTTGTTGTCGAGCTACAGGGTAAAACTGTGCCATTTTTTTTCCCAAATCATTCCGGTTCATTTTGTGCTCTTTCCCATTCAGTCGGTTGCCACTTTATAAGGAACAAAAGCATGTTGAATGCAGACACGTCCTCCGTGTCTGCAGTCTGCACATACAGCGCTCTGCACGCCGAAGTAGAGTAACAATGAGCAGGACTTTAATATGCTAAATATATGCACATAATGCATCAATTAAAAACAGGCACTTCATCATCGTCCATCGTTCTTAGATGTCTGTATTTCAGAGGATTTCATGTTTCATTGGTGCACGCGTGTGCATTCTACAGCTGCTCTTTCTTTGTCATTCTGTCCCTCTTAGGAAGCTTTTTTTCTGTACTCGTGGAGTCCTGGAGAAAAAAGACTTGATGATTCATTGCTGCTGTCTGATTTGCCAAATCTTCCACATTCAGAGACACATTTGTGTGTTTTGTTGCAGTAAAAATCAGGGCTTCAGTGTCAGGAAGGTGTGAACTTGAATTTTCTCTTCCTCCTTTATTATTTATTACTCCTTTTTTTCCCCCCTCACATGTCATTACCAGACCACAGGCGTCGTTTGTGGCCCCATAAAACATGTCTGAGTTGTGATTATAGAGCTGTTCTTTTTTCCTTGTCGAGGTGCCTGTTCAGATGAAATGCATGCATGCTTCCAACAACACACACTGGTTTAATCTGCTTCAGTTGGAGACTCTTTCTAAAAGCCTTTCGAGTTATGTCTTTATTGTTGCTCCTTTTCTTGCACCGAGTTTGTGTCATTTCTTTGTCCTCTCCCAGCGGATCCAGCAGCAGTATTACGTCTGCCTCATTTCAGTCTCCAACGCATCGATCATTTCTTTCCCTTTAAAATGTGTTTTTTATGTATACCCTTAAAATGATTAAAGAGACGGCATGTTTGCTCATTTAAGTGACCCTTAAATAAGTGTCCAGGATTATTATTCTTTCATTTGTATACACTTAAATTTGGGATGGAACCCCTGCACCTCCCTCCCGCTGTAAGTCAACGGGTACGTTTCCGTTCACTTGCAATGTCGCCGGCTGTCTCCTTTTAATCGACTTGCCGTCCGAGCAGAAATAGTGTTTGAATACATGAATAAATAATTCACCTTCATAAGCACTCATCTCTTTTTACTTGTGGTAAAATTACTCACAGTAGCTCTAACTGGGGTCATATCTATCGCTCTTGGTGTTGCTTTGAAAACGTGGATGAACACAAAATACCATGTTGATTACTGTTGACCTGTGTTACTGCATATTGTCGAAGAACTTGTAAATAGTTTGCATTGATCTTGCATAGAATCATTTTACTGTGGCGTGCTCTTTATTTTTTCTTTTGCTTGTACAATTCTGCTTCTAAATGTGTGTGACTGTTGAGACGACACTCTTTTTGTACATGACTGTCTTTTTATTTGAGAATATTGATTCTGTCCTTTTTCATTCTAAAGTTGAGTTTGAAGAGTTCAGACATGCCTGAAGTTTGACTTTAATAAAGCTGTACTCTGTCTCAGTGAAAGGCTCTCGCTATATGGGATTTATTTGAACACATTCAGCTAACTACTTTTCAAATAAAAGTTGTACTTCATGAAAAAGCCACACATTAAAGTATATTCAAGTAATTTTGCGTAGTGGAAATGAACCAATTAATCCTATCTGTTAGGGATTATAAAGTGCTATAAAAAGTGATCCTGATAAGTGTTCTGGTAAATCATGCCATTTCAAATCTAACACTGTGAAATTAAAGAGAAGGAAAGTAAAAATTGATTCGACATTTTTTTTTATGGGAAGGTAGACGTTCATTCATTGCAGAGGACTTAAGTGGACGTGGCTTTTTGCATCCGCACGTCAAGTTGGATAAAGCTACGCACATGACCGTTTCCGGTCTTTACAAAACAAGACCTTCCACTTCCCCAAATGTAATTGAAATACATTTTTATTTGTAAGTAATTCATACTGAATGATATATTTAAAGTAAATGTAATAACAATAAAAAACACAATTCAGGTTTTCAGTTTAATATGTCTGATATCCATCTACTAAAACAGTGAGATACGGGATCGAGCATTTTTCATAACTACATTTCCACATTTAAAACACACACCTTTACTTTGAAAATACAAACTAGAAGTACCTCCGCTGCAGCCGCGCGCTTCACGCGTTGCTCATCTCCTCCGTGGCGTCCCTGTTTACGCTCGAGCCCCGCAGCCCTCTAATGTGTGATTGTGACCGTCGGCAGCAGCAGCAGAAGAGGAGGAGGCTCTCCTCCTGTTAACGACACAACTCAACGCCAGCGCGAGGAGATAAAACAAGGACCCGCTGAAGGTGAGAAGCGCCGCCGCGACTCCCCGGTTTGACAACGCGGAAATGAGCCAGATGTCTCCTTTGACAGATGTTGCTAGCTTAGCTTAGCTCAGTCTGCTAGCATCTCCTCTCTGCCTCACGGGGACTTAACGTTGGCTTGTTTGCCTCCCGTGTAATTCATCATGTTCATCGTAAGAAGCGGACTTTAACGTCTCGTGCGAATGAGTAGGAGCTTTTTGAAATCACCTGGAGGAGGAAGAAGAAGAAGAAGAGGAGGAGAAGGAGAAGGAGGAGGAGGTGAAGCACGTCGGCCTCCTCATCGGGTCCGAGCGTGAAGGCTCCACAGTGGGGAGTGTCACGCTCTCTCAGGGGAAGTAGTGGAGACACTTTGTAGAAGGGACAATGTCTTCCCTCATTTGTGTCGCATAATTATTTGGGACAATGACAGCTGATGTGTGATGTGGGGAAGCACTGAATTGTCTCAAAAGAACACAAGGATATTTTCCCCTTTTCACACAATTCACGAGCATACATTTTTGTATTTGTCGGTCGATAAGTAATCGGAGATATTACTGAGCGAGAAACAAAAAATAATATTGAATAAAACCTTTTCTAGGGGTGGAAGACCAGCGGATCAGCAGTTATTTGACCGATGTCAGTAATTAGATTTACTATCAGTGATTTGGCATTAACCAAAACCTGTCTCTCCCCTCTCTCTCTCTCTCTCTCACCCCGGCCCAGGTGAGTTAGATGGAAGCGGAGTGACGATGTTCGCTGTTGACTGAAGTCGCCTCCACCAAACACGATGAAGGGGAGGCTGCTTCGGGGTTTCCTGTCGGAAGTTTCCATCCGGCTGGCGCTGCTGCTCGTGTTCCTGTAAGAACGTCCAATCATTTGCATCCCTGCTTTATTGCTCAGTAATTCGCCATATCTGTGCATCGTTTCCAGTGACGCCAAAGCAAACACCGGTGTGTTTTATTTTTCTCTTTCAAATGTGCGCGTAGTGTGACGGAGCAGCTTTCTCCTTTCTACCGCGAGATCCAGCCAGAGGAGATGTGGCTGTACAAGTTCCACCGCGTGGAGCGAGACCACGTGCCCACCACTCTCATGTTTGTAAGTCTTCTGTCGGAGTCGGATCGTTGGGATGCTTGTGGAATGGACGCACCTGAGTGATCGTTCTGTCCTCCGGGTTTGGGTTCAGAGTGTGGCGGTTTTCACGCCGCTGATTGTGATCCTGGTCTTCACCTTCCTGAAGACGGCGGAGCGAGGAGACGTCAAGGAGGCCTCGCTGGGTGAGACGGCCGCACGCCAGCGTCATCAAAAACAAAAGTGCTGTTTTTTTATTTTTTATTTTCTCTTCACACATTGTCCGTGATTCTCTTCCGCCCGTCTTTTGTCGCCCAGCTGTGACTTTGACGCTGGTGCTGAACGGAGTCTTCACCAACGTCATCAAGCTGGTCGTCGGCAGGTGAGCGCGAGGGATTCGGAAAGCCAGCGTCACAGTAGAGCTAATTTTTTTTTTTAAAAGGCTAAACGTGGCTCCTTTGTCCCCCATCAGGCCGCGGCCCGACTTCTTCTACCGCTGTTTCCCAGACGGTCAGATGAACCTGGAGTTCCGCTGCAGCGGTGACCCAGATGTGGTCATGGAGGGCAGGAAGAGCTTTCCCAGCGGCCACTCGTCCTGTAAGCTTCTTCTCACGGCCGATCGCGCCTCAGACTGTGGTTCATGCATCTAAGTGCATTTCGGCCTCCGGGCTTCACGTCTGCTTACGCGAGAGAATCCCGACCTTCCGTCTGTGATCGCCGCCCCTCTGCTTTTTGTGCTTCTCTCTTCCCGTTCTGTTTAAAAGTCCTCCGGCTCTGATCGTCCCCCTCTCTCGCCCTCACAGTTGCCTTTGCGGGTCTGGGTTTCACGGCGCTGTACGTCGGGGGAAAGCTGCGCTGCTTCAGCGCCGGGGGGCAAGGCCGGGCGTGGCGGCTGTGCGCCTTCCTCACGCCTCTGCTCGTGGCGTCCGTGATCGCCCTCTCCAGGACCTGTGACTACAAACACCACTGGCAAGGTCAGTCACAGAAGTGCCCCATGATAAAGTTAAAGGCTAAAGAGCATCATCTTCTGGTTTATCCAATTTAAAATTGTCAACAATTCATTTATTCCATATGCTAAAATTTGGTACCATATTCGGAATACTCATTTTTTTACCTTTTGAGCCCCTTTGAGCTACCTTTTTTGTTTCAAGATGAAAAAAATCCTTCCTGCAAAACAACATTGCTGCGAGATCATTTTGAAAAGGAAGCCAGAGTTCAGTCGTTTATCTGGTAAAATAACAGTATGTGGTCCTAACGCCCGCATTGTTTTTAGATTTTTGACACCAGTGTTATCACGTATCCGGCACCTTGCTCCTGATATAAAACACTAAGCGCCCCATGGGTCCGGACACAGCCCGTGAGATCCCTGCTGCTCAGACACTTTCCTCCCCGGCCTCTATGTAACATTTTTTACGTGCATACGGGCTTATTATTTGATAAAGTCTGTGTTTGGCTCAGATTTAAACTTTCTTAAATCAATCATCATATCTCCCATTACATCCTTCTATTGTTTATTCTCATATTCCATGTCTTTGATTGTCTTTTCTTGTTTGCCTGACGTTATCTTCATACATATTTTGTTTTGGATCCTATGGGATGAAACTCTCTCTTTTGTGCTTTTCTCCTCCCGCATGCGTCCCCCCCCCCCCTCCTCCCTGCAGACGTGTTGGTGGGCTCTCTGCTGGGCCTGGCCTTGGCCTGGCTGTGCTACCGACAGCACTACCCTCCCCTCCAGGACGCCGACTGCCACAGACCTCTGCGTCGCAGGGAGACCGTCCCCGCCGCGCAGGAGCGCAAACTGGCCAACTGCAACTACATCCTGCCCCGGTAGGGCGGCCGGACCTGCCCCCACCCCCCATCACTGTATATATCTATATATATGTATGTTTGTTTGTGTGTGTGTGTGTGTGTGTGTATATATATACAGATATATACAGATTCCATGTAAAAGGTTTTGGCATTGGATGACCGAGGTGATAACATGATATTTAGTATTTTCCATGAGGCCCAGCCCGACACACACACACACACACACTGTGCATTGTGCCTCTGGGTCACATGATGTCAAACTCCTGCAGCAGCTCAGCAGGGTAACAACAGAAGCTCTGCACTGATCGTCCACTGGCCATCGAACAGCGGCTCGGCGTCCGTGAGGCGCGTTCTCATGTAGCGACACTCATCTGCTGATCAACTGCTTTTTTTCAGCCGGCCAGTTGGGGGAAAGTCCTCAGCGATTGGACGTCAGTTCTTTGTCGTTCGTTCCAGACTTTTCGGGGAAGAGCGTCGGAGGTCAACCTGAGGAGAAAATTATTTTGTTGGGATTAATCGGCAGTGCTTTTTGAAAATTGATCAGTTTATTTATCAACTAATGACGTTACGTCTTCTGAAATGTGTAAATGTGCTGCTTTTTCATTGTGAATTTGATGTTGGAGTTTTTAATCCTACTTCATAATTTTCTTCAGCGAATAATTGAAATATTAGACAAATAATGTTATTTTCAGCCTGAAAAAATCCACATGTCAATGACGTTTTCACTGCATTGCTGAGCCTTCTTTAGCAGATGGCACTGGTTAAGGTGGAATCACCTGAATGTCAAACTGGTCAATTTTACACTTTTAATATCTTAAAGTCTTAGTAATTTGCTAAACCAGCTGGGCACTGTAGTTTTGAGTTAACGTTACTCAGCCAGCAGTAAATATTAATTAATTTGTTGCACTGACGTCGCACTCACCTCTCCTCATGATTTCTGCATTGCTTTGCTGTACTCGGCACACCAGCTGATGTGACTGTAAAGGTGAGCTATTGGCTCGCTGTGGGCTCTCATAACTCCGCTGGGCTCCCAGGCCAACCCGCCTGCAGGGGGGATCCTGTTGTCAGACTGGAACCCCACCAGGTGACGGAGCTCCCCAGTGCTCCGGCCCGGGTTTTCTATCCTGTTACTAGTTGTACTGAAAGTTTTCTCCTGGTTTTCCTCGACTTTTTTTTCTGTTTTTTTTCACTTTTTTTATTTATTTTTCTTATTTATTTTGGAGGGGGCAGGGGGGGAGGGGGGTTCGGGCTGGCTCCAGGGGGCTGTGAGTCGGACTGGAAGCAGCCGAAGGACTCTGTGCCTTTTGTGTACTACTCTGTTGGGTTTACGGAATGATTATGTGCTGCATGTTACGGTGTATGCAAACTTTTCTTGAAATTTTACATCTTTTTTTTTACATCATGTTTAAATTATGCATGCTGCCTTTCTTTGCCTCAGAAAGAAACAGTACCATTGATTTGGTTGCCGATGGAGTCAAATGTGAAGGTTTCTGGTTGGAAAATAAAAAGTCACATCAAAGGGAGTAAAATAAATATCTAGATTTTTCTTTTCTTTTTTAGCACAATTAGAGACCAATAATATCTTAATTTACTTGGTCTCATTGGTATTCATGAGGCGATGTACAGGTGTATGTGTATTCAGTCTTGGGGCATGTAGCAGTTTACTTGAATTTTGACTTTCTTTGTCTATGTTAAATGTGATGTTATTTAATGCAAATAGGAATCATGTTCATTGGCACTTGGTTTTATAGAGGGCTCTTTCAAACAACAATATCAATAAATGTCCTTTAGAAAATCCTGCATGTTTTGCAGCAATATAGCAACATCTCTTCCTCATTATTCTCTTCCAAATCCCAACACATCCATCTGTTCCTATTGATTTAATGTGATTTTCAGTCCTTGAATACTGCATCAAGTTGTTAATTATGTCTGGACTGCTTGAGGGATGCTGATAAAACTTAATTTACATCCAGCTCATCATGATCTGCCTTTGCTCGTATTCCATGTAAAACCACTTTTGTTTCAATTTTACTGTTTAAAGTGAAAGGGTATTTGAAGTGAAAATAACAGCATACATATTATATTACTTGAAATCAATGAGGCATTAAAATGTTAATTTCATTGGTGCAAGTTTGAGACAATTTGAGTTGCTATAAATACTGATATGTCGCGAACACAATAATACTATGTAAAAATTGTAAGTTGATTTGTTTTTTGGATTTAGTCATTTAATATACAAAGTCAAACTAAATCTGTCCAATAAATGTACTAAAGTAACAAGCACACAGTTGCTGTTCAAAATGTATAAATATAACGTAGCATACAAATTGAATTACTGCACCGCAAATAATGAAGCCGGTTTACCGACATCTCTCTTTTTTTGTGCGTGTTATTATTTGTTGTCTTCGCTTGGTGGGCGCGGCCTCTAACATGTGACGTACGTCACTCTCCTCCCAGCCGATTGGTTGAATCTGACCTGGACGTGACGTAGAGATTTGGCGCTACATTTCCAACAAGGAACAGCAAAGAAAGCTCTGTGTCTGACAGCAACACACAGCATCCCTCTGTTAATTCCGTATTAGCGGTGTTTTACCCGGTCGGTCCTCGTCTTAACCGGCTTTTAGAAATGTTTATCACAGACATAAGGAAGGAATTTTATGACGTTGTAACTAACCAGGTGAGTTATTAACGGTTAACTGACCAACTTGAAACATGACGTTTTGTTTGCCAGCGTTGACGTTGCTTGGGGGGGGGGGGGGTCGTATTTATATTATATTATATATTATACCTATAAAAAACCCTTTCTTTCAGAGAGTCGCTCTCCTGGTGGCGGCAGACATCGATGCAGTCTGCGCCTGTAAGATACTACAGGTAAGCTAACCGGCTAACTGCTAGCAAACATTAGCTAACGCTACCTTCAGGCTACAGGCACGTGACCTCACGGCTCTCCCCCCTCCTAAGACATGAGTAACCACCGGCTCTACTTCATCAATGAGCAACGGGAGTACACGGTGGCTGTTTTGTATGTTCATACATTGACTAGACTGCATTTAGTTGCTTGTGACACTTTGTTAGCAGCACTCGTTTAATCTGGCGTTATGTTGTTTACAATGTTATGTTGTTTACAACATAACATTGTTGTTTACAACATAACATTGTTGTTTACAACATAACGCCAGATTAAACGAGTGCACCTTTTCTTTGGAGGTCCGGACCTGCTTATTTAATACAATCAGCAAAGGCCACTGGTTTGACGACCTGCTTATTTAATACAATCAGCAAAGGCCACTGGTTTGACGTCTAAGTTGCGAAAACCGGTAGGTTAGTGAGCATTAGAGCATTTATTTTTTAATAATTAATTAAATTGAATTTCGCGATTGCTTTCATCATTTCAACTGTAAACGGAGATCCAATGCTCCATGCTGCTGTAGATTACATCTGTAAATGAAATAATAGTCCCTGTATGCCTCCCCGCCAGGTGTTGTTCCACTGTGACCAGGTCCAGTACACGCTGGTGCCAGTCGCAGGCTGGCAGGACCTCAGCACCGCCTTCCTCGAACACAAAGAGCAGGTACGATCAGGGCCGACCTCCGCGCACGTGCGACTAAATGACAGAAGGATGAACTGTTGAGGGTTTGTCCGCCGCTGTTACAGCCGCAAGTGTATAATCTTGTGTTTTGCTGTGTTGCAGTTCCAGTATTTTGTTCTCCTCAACTGCGGCGCAAATGTCGACCTTCTGGAGATGCTGCAGCCAGACGACGACTCCGTCTTCTTCATCTGTGACACTCATCGGCCTGTAGACGTGGTCAACGTCTATAATGACTCCCAGGTGATGCATAATGATGTATTCAGCTTAAGCAACCAAATGTCTATTGGCAAAGTACGTTTTCTTGTTTATTTTTTGAGCGAAAGGAGATTCCCCCCCCCCCCCCGCTTTCTCTCGTTGAAAACTCGGTCACCTCATCCGCAGATAAAGCTGCTGATCAAACAGGATGACGACCTCGGCGTTCCCTCCTACGACGAGATCTTTCGAGACGATGAGGAAGATGGCGACTCTGGAAACGAGAGCGACGAAGGCTCCGAGCCTTCTGGGAAACGGCGGAGATTCGAGGAAGTGCGTGTTTGATCGGATCGGGAAGAACGTTGTTGAAATGAATCCGAAGAGTGCCGACGCGACGTAATGACTGCCTTTGTCGTTGCAGGGGGCGGTTGAGAGGAGGATTGAGAGGCAGCGGGCGAAGAGGGAGTGGGAGGGACGCAGGTGAAGTGTTTTTAAAGCGCTGTTCGTCATGCAGTCGTAACAGTTTCTGAATTGGCGCTTTCACTCATTTCCTCAGGAGGGAAATCTTGTTTGACTACGAGCAGTATGAATATCACGGGACTTCTGTGAGTAAACAGATGCATTTCTCAGATTTACATTTGGGTCCCATGAGTCAGAAACCTTTTAAATATCTTCCGCCTTGCGTATCCTGTTTTTCTATGTGTTCTAATCATGTTTCTTCATGCGTCTCCTGTCAGGCTGCGATGATGCTGTTTGAGTTGGCGTGGGTATTGACCAAAGACACCAAGGACATGCTCTGGTAAGCTTTGTGATGTTATTGTTGAATACAATACAACTTTTCCACGTGGACCATCTTACTTTGTTGGTCTTTGCAGGTGGGCCGTCATCGGACTGACGGACCAGTGGGTTCACGATAAAATCACACAGTAAGGATAGCTTCAGCATTTTAAAACGTCAATCAATTTCCTTAAGAATTAAATCGCAGAATGAATTTGCTTCATCCTGTTTTAAGTGACGTGTTGCTGTCTTTGTTCATTTCTCAGTATGAAGTACGAAACGGACGTCGCCACAATGCAGCGTCACGTCTCGCGGCACAACCACCGGAACGAGGACGAGGAGA